>NW_024423675.1:14345126-14442153 GCF_017311325.1 Ursus maritimus
TATATATATATATATATATATATATATATATATATATATATTCATACATACATACGTATATATTCATTATATGCAAATATGCAAATACCTATATTTTTATATTTGTCTATCATATCAATCTATTAAAAATAAGTGTATTCTGCTAGTATTTTGTGGAGAATTTTTGCATCTATATTTATAAAATTTATTGTTCTGTAGTTTTCTACTAGTGATTTTATCTGCTTTTAATACTGTATTCTAGAAAAATATGTAAAATTTGTATTATTTATTTTTTAAATATTTAATAGTATTTTTCAGTGCAGTCATGTGAGGCTGGAGTTATCTTTTTTGGACTATTTTAGATAAAAATTAAATTTCTTTAGTAGATATGGAACTGCTCAGTTTATTTACTTCTTTGGTGAGATTTGATAGTTTGCACTTATTGAAGAATTGGTTCATTTTAGCTAAATTGTCAAACTGATGAGCATAGATTTGTTAACAGTATTTCTTAACATCTTTTGAAAGTCTTTGAGATTGGTAGTAACGTACCTCTTTCATTCTTGATTTTGGTATTTTTATTTTCTATCTGTTTTTCTTGGTTAGTCTGGCTAGAAATGGTGAATTTAATTATTCTTTTTAAATAATTAGAATCTTTCACTGACTTTCTGTACTGCTTTTGTGTTTTTATTTTAATCGATTTCTTCTTATTTTCCTATGATTTTCTTCCTTCTGCTCACTTTTGGCTTTTTTCTTCTTTTTTTCAGATTTGTCCTATTTTCTAATACAAGCATTTTTATACTATACATTTCACTTGAGTCTCTGCTTTAGCTGCATCTCACAGACTTGATATTTTATTTTTTTGTGTTTGGTTAAAATAATTTTGATTTTCTTTTTTTTGAAATTTTTGGGGTTTTTTGTTTTGTTTTATTTTTAGATTTTATTTATTCATTTGAGAGAGAGAGAGAGAGAAACAGAAAGAGTACAAGCAGGAGAAGAGGCAGAGGGAGACGAGGAAGCAGGCTCCCTGCAGAGCATGGAGCCAGATGTGGGACTTGATACCAGGACCTGGAGATCATGACCTGAGTTGAAGGCAGACGCTTAACTGACTGAGCCACCCAGGTGTCCTAGTAATTTTAATTTTCTTTGAGTCTTCTCCTTTGAGTGCATGAGCTACTTAGATGTGTATCATTTAATTTCACATTACTTGGAAAGTTTCCATGTATCTTTCTCTTACTGGTTTATGGTTTAATTAAATTACGTCCTGAGAAAGGCTTGATATGACCTATATTCTTTTAAATTTGTTCAGGTTTATAATAAAATTACATACTACTCAAGAATTGCAATGAGATGTATTGGATAGATGTATTAACTTTCTATAGTCACTGTGATAAGTCATAACAAATTTAGTGTCTTAAAATGACACAAATTTGTTGTCTTACAGTTCTATAAGTCAGAAGTCTAATATAGATCTCACTGACTAAGATTAAGGCATTGTCACGGTGCGCTCTTACTGGAGGGAGGATCTAGTCTCCATTTCTTTGTTTTTGTTATTATTATTCTAGTGGTTCCATTTTCCTTGGCTCATGGCCCTCTCCTTCCATCATCAAAGTTAGCAACATTGGGCCAGTCTTCAAGCTGCCATCTTTCTGACTCTCCCTTCTAATTACCTCTTCCACTTTTAAGGACCCTTGTGGTTACATTGGACCCACATAGATAATTCAAGATAACCTCTATTTTAAGATTAGCTGATCAGCAACTTTACTTCCACCTATGGCCTTAATTTAACTTTGCCGTATAACCTATCATATTCACAGATTCCGGGGATCAGGATGTAGACATCTTTAAGGAAAGGAAATTATTTTTAACTACTATAATAAATAATGTAGGTATTTATCTTTTTTATGCATTTCTTTATGCAAGAATAAAAAAAACACTAGAAATATATCTGAAGAATATACTTTGATATGGCAACAGCACATGGGTGAAAGATTATATTATTCCCATAAAATTTTACAATATGACAATTTTTGAAGACACTCAACATATATTTTTCTATTTAGTCTACTAAGTACAAAGGTTTACTTAGGATTTTTTCAATTAGCAGTATTGTTTTATGATTCAAGGATTTATTAAGTCATACATGCAAAACATACTACTAATTGCATTAGCAAAAGATCAATGTAAAACACTCCACAATTCTACAACTGTCAGTTTAAAAAATTTTGTTCCAGTGGTTGAAAGGTGTCTTCTTGCCAGTGTGTAAGTCGTACAGAACTTTGTTAGCCTCACCAAGGGCTTACAGAACCTCACAGACCCAAAGGAACATAGTTAAGCAGAGTAGCCGGAAGGGTATGTCCATTGGGGTTAGCCCAAGAGGAGGGTCAGCATTAGTCAAGGTACAAGTACAAGTTACAGCATTTGGCAAGACAGTGACATTAAGAAGTTCTTAGTTTAGGAATATCTAAAATACTTCAAAAACTATAAAGCTGCCGCACATGATTTTTACACCAACTTACTAGAAAACTAAGGAAAGCAACAAGGAAACAGGAATGCACTTTTACTAACCTACAAAAAAAAATTCCTACTGCCTTCTCAGAAAGATTTTATAATACAAGGAAGCATATTGCTCATTAACAAGGGGTTCTGCAAGAAAAGCACTAAGTTAGCAACTATGGGAATGACCAGTTCAAAGATGAATTAAATGCCCAATTTCAGGAAGGATAGCAAGTCTAATAAGGGAAAGCTTAAAGCTACTTAGTGATAATACCGACCTTTCTTTGTCATTTACTGCATTTGACAGAGATTAACCTTTTAAAATTTCACCCATGACACTTTTACTCATTTTGATTCTGGCGTGTACAATACAGTGTAAATAATCTCCATAATCTCCACTGCACGCACCCCACCCTGGTGCGCCCACGGCTAGAGCAGATACTTCCCCAGAGGGTCAAGGGAGTAAGAAGTGTGTTCAAAATCTCAGCAAAAGAGAATACTCTTAAGTTTTTTTCCTTTTTTTTTTTTTTTTAAATCTCACTGCAAAATCAATAAGATTGATCTGAAGAGTTGAGTCATTACACTCATTCCATGATGACATACAGTACAGTGTTAGGGGACAGACAGGGGTTGATATAGGGGTGCATTACACGGCAACATTTCATGAAGGACATCAGAAACTACTTTGGAAGTGTTTGCTTTTCCAAAGAGACACTGCAGTCTCTTCTTAAAGACAAAGGTCATGAAAGGTTTAGTGCTTAGTGTTCTCAGCACAACAATGCAACTTAGTTCACAACGCACTTTGACAACTCTTAATGTGAGAGAGAATAGGGGCTTTTGAAAAATATGTCTTTAAGAAATCTTGTCATTTTAGGGCTAAATTTTAATATAATGTGAAAGTTTGAAGTCTTACACTTAAACAAACAAAACTTAAAAATTACTGATTCGTCAAAATGGTTTTATGGAAAAACTAATCTGTCACAAAAACTTGGAATTGCATGTGAAGTCTATACCATTTTTGAGCACAGTGTACAAAGTTTCCGAGGGTCACTCGGCAGCAGAGGGCCCAGCCAGTTACAACAGCAGGCATTTTCTTTTCCTCTTCCTGATGCCAGTGGAGCAGAGAATTCCTCTAACAGCTTCATCACTGTCTTGAGGCCTCCCTGCATGAGAGGGCAGTACTCTAGGTACTTTATTATTTATTTATTTATCTATTTATTTATTTATTTAATAATTTTTATTTTGTTATATTAGTCACCATACAGTACATTCCCAATTTTTGATGCAATGTTCCATGATTCATTATTTGCATATAACACCCAGTACACCATGCAATATGTGCCCCCCCTTTTTTTTAAGATTTTATTTATTTATTTGACAGAGAGAGAGATAGCCAGCGAGAAAGGGAACACAAGCAGGGGGAGTGGGAGAGGAAGAAGCAGGCTCCCAGCGGAGGAGCCAGATGTGGGGCTCGATCCCAGAAAGCTGGGATCACGCCCTGAGCCGAAGACAGATGCTTAACGACTGAGCCACCCAGGCGCCCCGGTATGTGCCCCCTTTAATACCCATCACCGACTCTAGGTACTTTAAAGCACGGACCTCCTCACTATGGCCAAATCCTGCAGGTAGGTGATGGAAGTCAGCTTCTTCTTCCTCAGTTTCTCAATCATGTCTTTGTCCTCCCTGAGATCAATTTTGGTCCCCACTAAGATGTTGAGGGTGTTGGGACAGTGGTGTCCCACTTTAGGATACCGTTTTGCTCCAACATTTTCAAATGATTCGGGACTCACAAGAGAAAGCAAATTAAGAATACATTTATTTGCGAATGGGATGGGCTACATAATCCGTTAATCTTCTTGTCCTGCTGTATCCCATAGACCCAGATTCACCGGTTTCCCATCTACCATAACAGGGACAGAGTAGTTGTCAGAGAAAGTGGGGATACATTCTCCAGGAAATGCATGGGTTGTGTAACTGATCAATAGGCAAGTTTTACCTACAGTTCTGTCTCCCACCACTACACACCCCATGGCCTGCATCTGGGCGCTTCTACGGGCTCTGTGCACCTCAGCCTGGCAGCAAGGCGCAGGGTGGGGGCTGCCGTCCAGGCTGTCTCACCCTCCAGTGACCTGAAGCCAGAGCCAAACATAATTAGCAATATTTCAATGTTTCTTTTATTAATTCTCTTTATATAAAGCAAATGAATACAATGGTTAGATCTACATTTATAGACCTCATTGAGAATAGTATTTTGGTCATATATTTTTCTAACCAATCTGGAAAAAATATCCAAAAATGAATTTTAAATGATTTCAAAATCATTGCTAATATTTGCTCAATGTTACTTTCTATGTTGCATTTGAGTAAGGTTTAGAGTCCTAGAAAGAATTCTGAAATTAATTACTCAATATATCATTTATTCCTTTATTACAATCTGTTACTAACCAATTCTTATCATGTACCATTGACAATAACAATGCTAATGACAATTTTGGGGGATGATATTAAGGCGTTTGTGAAGTAAAGAAATTGTCAAATGAGTTTATTTCAATCATACAATTTTAGCAATTTAGTATGTGGTATTTTGATAATCACCAAATCCAAATAGATAAGTAATATAAATTTAATTACAGTCAGCTGATGCATTTTACTTTCATCTGATGTATTAAAATATCAAATATTAATTTTACTTTATGTTCTGTGTCAGGCTGAATTAGTTTATTATGTTCAGATACATGGACACATATATTCTAGGGGAGGTTAAATTACATAGGCTTAAATACTTCCACAAAATGAGATACACACATGAATCTCCTTTGAGGTGTAATTTATTTAGATGTTGCTATGTAGAAATCTGGTTTCTGATATTGCTTATTGAACCATCTGGAATTCATGAACTGATAACAATTCTAGTCTCAGTGACTTTCAAAACAAAGATGTATTTTCTCTCATTACATGTAGGCTGCAAGTTTGCTGTGCTTTTGTGTTCTATGCCTTCGATGGGATCAACACTACTGAAACATGCTGACTTTGGAACAGATGAAAAGTTCAAGGAAGCTACGAAACATGTAATGACTGTTAAAGGTTCTCCTCAAAACTGTCGTATGTCACTTCTACAAAGATTTTTACCCTAAACAAATTCACATGGCCAAGCCACACAACAAGGAAAGGAAGGGCAACTCCTCCCACAGGAAAGCACTGCAAGTTACATGGCAATGGGCAGCGGTGTACAATCGTTACAGAGTCTCAGAATGAAAATAATCGAAAAAAATATATATGCTAGCTGCCTCTCTTGGTCCCAGATTTTCCCTTTCTCCTATCAGCATCAAAAATACATACTGCTATATAGAATGTATCCCAAATCTCCCTCTGAGCTAGTGTTATACTCGGTGTGAGTGTTTTGGTAGACTCAGAGATATACAGAATATTTGATTTGTAGGGGTGCGTGGATGACACAGTCAGTTGAGCATCTGTTCAGCTCAGGTCTAGATCTCGGGGTCATGGAATCAGGCCCCACTTTGGGTTCCGTGCTCAGCTCAGAGTGTGCTTGGGTTTCACTCTCCCTCTCCCTCCACCCCTCCTGCTTGGGCTTCTTTCTCTCTTTCTCTCAAACAAATAAATAAATCTTTAAAAAAAGAGTATTTGATTTGTAAATAGGTTTTGATATCATCTAGTCAATCCCACTTCTTGTACTGATTAATAATTAGAGAGTTCAACATATTTCCTTGATGTCCTAAAGTTAGGGAATAGTATGACTAGAACATAGGTCCTCTGTCTCTAACTTTTTTATTTTTTCCTTTGCATGAGATCTTTATCCTTAGAACATTTTCCAACCTGAAAAGAGCAGATTAGACGTATATGGGAATAGACTTTGTATGAAGACAAAACAATCTAACACCTCAATAGAAAATTAGAAGCAGCAACTATAGGAACCCTTGGCAGAAGGGAATTGGCTTTAGGTATCTCCAATTAAGTCCAGTGCATAAGCTTGATAAGATCTGAAAAGGAGTGGTTAAACAACTGTCCTGTAGTCTTTCCTCTAACATCAAGAACGCCTGAGAATTTGACTCTCCATTTAATCTTCCTTGTATTCCTTAGTCATGCAATATATAGGAATAGATCAGATACAAAATAAATGACAATCCTGCTGNAGTTGCCATCTGGCTGCTCAGATTGATAATTTATAATGTAGAATTGATGAGTAACCATTAAATGATGAAATTTGCTAAGCTAGAGAATAGGGGCTACTCACGTCATTCTGAGAAGGCTGTGTGACCAGCAAAGTAAGACCTAAAGGGATGTCAAAGAGGACAATTCCCTAAAATGAGGAGTTCCTCATCTACTTGGCTGAGTCTCTTTTGATCACATATGTCTCAGTACCAAGTAATTGTCTTACCAAGTAATACAATCAGAAGCTGTCCTCAAAGTCAGGAGACATCTGCTAGTCTGTTATGTGTGCTCTATTGGCTGTCATCTGTGTTTCATTAAAGCTAAATAAACCTCGTCTACTGTGTCCCAGGAGTGTGAACATTTGTTCAAGACCAAGACTACTATTTCTGGTAGAGAATAGTGGGCATTTCAGCATATATGCCCATTAGTTTTGAAGCAATTTTATGTATATAGTTCTGGCTTTCTCCCTTAAACTATATGAGATATTCACTGCATAACAGATGTCATTACAGTATCACAGATAATTCAAAGATTAGTGATCCTTGATTCACATTTAAGCTAATCCACTTATTAGATGAATTTGAAAGTCACTTCATTCTCAATATTCTGACCTACAAAATATTACTTTTGTTTTTGCTGGTAAATAGAGTTTATTCATTTTTTTTCTGATGCATAGTAGATACTCATCAAGAGGCAGCTATTATATATTTTCCTTAGTTTCCTGCAATTTTAAATAAAAAATATATACATGTATACATAAATATTTTCCTATCTCCCATTTTATCCATTGGGTTGGATTAATTTCAGTAATAGTTTACAGTGCACAAAACTCCCAATAGTTAGTTGATGATCCTCATATTGAAGTTAGATAGCTAGTGTCAGAATCAAGATAGAAAGCTGATTCAATTCAAAACAAATTGAATTTATTTTCCATGAGAGCATACTGCCTTGTTTTGGGAAAAAAAAAAAGCGAAACTATTTTTGTAAGAATTGATTTTAAAGGATGCTTATAGCTGAATAATGAAGGTTTTGTAAAATTTTCTTATCAATTATGTTAATAGTCATAATGATATAATTTAAATTGAAAAATTTATTACAACTAAAAATTCAGTTATCTTATGATTACTTTTACTTTTGCATATTCCTCCACATAATTGTGATTGTAGGTTGAGAGTTATTTATGCTGAACACTTCATTATGGTTGCTGCATGTTTGGAGAAATCCCATCATAAAAAAGGGGATATAATTTTTTTGGTAGATTTGACCTTGGAGGGAGTCTGAGAAGGAAATACATGACATCTGTGAAGCACTCTGAGATCTTTGAAGTAGGAGTTGTAATATAATGTAATATCACAGAAATCTAAGAGATTATGAAAGAGCCATGTATTAAAGACAGTTTATCCTTCAGCAGATTAATCTTTGACAGAGCCCCAGGCAATGCAGGGACGCTAGCACCATTGTCAATTGTACTCCTGACGAGAGATGGAGCAGCCCCAGAACTAAGGCTTCTGTGCTACTTTTTATTTTTTATGACTCTGATACTGATAGAGAGAAAGAGGAAAAAAATGATACAAATAAATCAAGAATTAATATGCTACATTCCTTAGTCCTTTTGAAAACTTGACCATTTAACTATTCCACAAAGTAAAAATAAATAAATAAAATAATGGAGCCATTTTAAAATGGAAAATTGTATGCTTAAGTTTATAGAATGTTTTCTAAACTACATTTTACACATCAATGTTTCTATAAACAATACATATTTTTATTCCAGAAAAGAGCCTCAATATAAAACTCCAATATAAGTGCACCTGAGAAGTTATTCTCAACTTGAAAGTGCAATATAAAATTTCATATTAGTGTATCTGGGTATCTGGATTGGCATTGAAACCAATGCTTATAGTTTGGGGATTTTATTCTTATCATTTGTGCAGTTCTAATTAATTTTAGGATTTATAGCATGTAATAAAGGGCAATAGACTTCGAGATGAAGGAGTATTTTTCAATATGCATTTTGTTTAAAATTTACTATAAGCACCTACTTGTTTTTTAAAAGAGCTTATTTTTCTCTTTGTGATACAAAGATAGTGTCAGTGCTATGGGGTTTTATTTTGGTTTTTGGGTGTGTTTTTGTTGTTGTTGTTGTTGCTGTTGTTTTTTTCCTACTGCTATAATATATTGTTTATAAATGTAACTAGTACAAGGAAAGACAAACTTACGCAAAAGGATAAATTTCACATTTTTAAAAATATTCAAAAAGGGTTTTATATGGGTACCAATCTAAATGCAAAATACTATACAGATTAAATGTGAAGACTATACAGTATACTATAAAATAGATAAACTCTGAAATCCAAGAGAGTTAATTTGACAGATATTTATTTCTTGCTCATGGTGTTTCTAATAGAAGCTTGTAGGAATCTGGTATGAGGGGAAGTTTTCTGGTTCACATAGACATTCTGGAATGCAGGCTGATGAGAGCTCTGCCTCTTTCAGCTTTGGTTTCTGAATTTGTCCTGTGTATTAATATGCAACCAGCACATTAGGCAAGGTAGATAATGGAGGAAAATGCATGGGAAGCTTTTACTGGGTAGCACTGGAAGAGCTGTACATCACTGCTGCCCATATATATTTTCTTAAGATTTTATTTATTTATTTTAGAGAGCAACAGAGATAGCAAGAGCAAGCACTATTGGGGAGGAGTTGGAAAAGCAGGCTGCTCGCTGAGCAGGGAGCCTGATGTGGGGCTCAATCCCAGGACTCTGAGATCATGACCTGAGCCGAAGGCAGACACTTAACCGACTGAACCACCCAGGTGCCTCACTGACCATATTTCACTGGCCGAAATTAATCACATAGTCATAAGTAACTACAAAGGATGTTAGAAAATGTATAGTCTAATTTTATGCCAAGGATTTAAGATAGTTTGAAGGCAAATATTCTCTGTCACGGGAAGTGTAAGTACCTTATGCAATGCCATATAACTAATAATGACAAGACTCACAGCTGATGTCTTCTGACCCAGTAAAAAGTATATCTATCTCTTAATAATTCGTTCAGGTTTTTAGTGCTTTCCAGCTAGTAAAGAGGATTCACTTTTGTTATTCTGTTTGATTTGCACCATAATTCTATGTGAAAGTGATATTATTATCATAGAAATTTGTATTTTAAAGTATCAATAACACAAATTGTTAGGCAAACAGGCATGGACACAAAGCCTTGTTCCATCACTAGCAAGCTGTTAATTTTGTGCAAATTACTAAGACTTTATCATCTATACTTTCCTTAGAGATTTAAATACTATCAACATAGGTACCTAGCAAAAAAATACAATATAACAAAACATGTGCAAAGCATACAGACAAATAGACTACAGAAAGATAATCGAAACTTTAGAAAAAGACCTGAACGTATATATAGTCACCAGATTTATGACAAAAGTTCCACTGAAATTTGGAACATTTAAAGATTTGTATAGAATGAAATGAACTTTTATTCCTACCTCAAATTAAATAGAAAACATAGTTTGAGTAGATTATAGATCCTAATAAGATAAACATAAACTATAATGCTTCTAGAATGAAATTTTCTAAAATATATGTATGACCTTGGAGTAGACAAAATTTCTAAACAGAATATAAACACACTAGACATAAAAGAAAAAAAATATTTTGGATTTTACTGTAATTAGGAACTGTTTTTCATAAATGGACAACATTGTCAGGATGCAAAGACAAACCACATACAAGAGCATATGAACAATAGATATATTTGAAATGCAATATGTATGTCAAATATATACAGAATTTCCTATAAATAAGAAAAATAAATGAGACAACATAATAAAAACTGGGCACAAATTAATAGACACTTTACCCCAGAGAACAGTCAAGCGGTCAGACTTGGAGTTCCTCAGCAATATACTCATTAGGAAAATGCATATTAAAATCTCAATAATATGCCTATACATGTTGGCCAAGGTGGCTACAATTAAAAGTACTGAAAGTTTCAAGTACTAATGAAGGTGTGGAAGGCCTGGAGCATCCATATATTGATGCATCTATTTTGGAAAACTGGATGTTTACAAAAGGTAATATATCTGGTAGATGGTCTCCAAACATGGCCTCTCAATCCTAGCATTCAAATCTTATCTTTATTGCTCTTGAATCAGCCTGCCCTTTGCAACTGGCTGGAACAACTGAATACGGTAGATGTGATATTTTGAGATATCAAATCTTGGCCACCAGAAACCTTGCAACAACCTCTTAGATCTCCTGGACGCTAATAGACCCCAATGTCCATTTTTTGAGAATCCCAAACAACATGTAGAAGCAAAAGCAATGAGTAAATGATTTATTTGAAATAACTCCCAATTGGCAAACAGCATTAACTGTCTGTTACAGGATTGAGTCATTTCAATTTCTGGTTCAGTTGCAACTTTAGATGATTCTAGACACAATCTAAAGATAGAACCAATAATCAAACAACACATTTAAATCAGTAATCTTGTACCTAAATAAGTTCCTAAGATATTATGTGTATATCTCACAAAACACATGTGCACAAATATTTATAGTAAACTACTCATTACATTTTAAAACTCAAAACAATTCAAATGTCCATTAAAGTGGAGAAACATGAACAGGAGTGGGAAGTTGGAGAATTAATTAATTTGCTTTAAAATTGAAAGCATGTGTAATGGCAATAGACTGTTCAATGAGATGTCAGGTATACCACAGACATCGAAGGCTGCAAGATAGTAGTGATGTTATAAATAAAGTGACTGTTTTTGCAGCTAACTGCATACTTGACAATTTATAGCCATAATAATGGTTGGGATCTCTCTGTAAGGAGAAAAGAAAGGGAGAGACTTCCAGGAAAACATATTTTATATGTTCTTCTTTCCCCAGTCTTATGAATTGGTATTAGAGGAACAAAAGTGTTACACTGCAAAGACAACGAGAACTAGAGAGAGGAAAAAAGTGAATAAAACATTTAAAATTTTTTGAGAGATATAAACTAGAAAAAAGAATGCGAATTGATTTTTGATAAAAGACAAAAACTAGAAAAAAAGAATTTACAGTCTAAGCAGGAAAAGGGACTAACATAGATATGAGTTTCTTTATAGAATTCCTGAGATATTCAAAACTTGAAGAAAACAGAGTAACATGTACCAAGTAACCAGATACCTAAACTTCCATGTCCTCCATAAGAAAACAGAGGTTTTCTCACAGGGGAAATTGAACCAAAGGACTCCAGACATCACAGGACACCAAACTCACAGGCATGGGACATGGGATTTGAAGCTATACTTAATGACATAATACAAATGTAGCTATTAACTTTTGGTATCTTTTTCTCCATTGTACGTTCTTAACAAAAGCAGACAGCCACAGGTAGTTCATGGTCCCCGTCCCCAAATCTTGCAAAAACTGAACTGCCCCAGGAAAAACACTGTCACATCTGAGACATGGGAATCGCCAAATGAGAAGACTCACATGTAAAATCGTGAACATGTCCTTCACACACTCTTGCACAGACAGTCAGACTCCTTCACATTTCAGTGCCTCATCTTAAACAAGAAGAGTTGAAGATCACCCGATATTTAAGTAAATCCTTAGGGATGAAGAACAAACTGAAATAAAGAGACAAACCACATATTCAGAAGGAAGAAGGGTAGGGCAGGGAGCAGAACAAAACTACTGTACTGAGTGTATTCAGAGAGATAAGCTCTATTAATGCCATAAAACAAGAAAGAAATGCCATGATGAAGGTTTTGAGGATAAGAGACACCTTTAAAGATTTAAAATATGATAACTAAAATTTAGAAAATAAAATTAGCAGAAGGGTTCAAAGATAACAGCAGAGAATCAAACACATGGAAAATAAGTGAGAGAAACACACAAAAAGACCTAAGGGAACAAAAATAGGAAACAAAAAGCAAAATAAAGACATTTATTATATTTAATATGTAATGAATGTAACAGATACATATTTCGTAAACTGACATATTAGGCCAAACAATTAATAGCAAGGGTCTAATAAAAATATTTTTAAGATGTAAAAAGACTAATATTTTTATATCCTATGTAGTCTTCCTTGTGGATTAACTGAAGGAGTCTTCTTCAGAAGATAAAACATGAAACCAAGAAAAAAATAGGGCATTGCATTTAAAAATAAATAAGCATCCAACACAGGAGAATAGTAGACAGGAGTCTCAGAACCACAATTTAGCATCAGACTGGTAAATCTACTTCCTATTGCAGATTATAAGAGGAGACCCATGGCCCTTGCAATGGGCAGATTATCTGATAAATTTAGGCATTTGTAAAAAAATAAGATATTTCTATGTATTTGAAAAGCTGATGCAGCAAATTAAGGGAAAAAATAGTAATTGATAAAAATTAAGTAAATGGAAGTAAAAGAATTACTACCTCCCAGAAAAAAATACGTTGCTGAAAATGGAAAGATCATTTCAGAAACTAATATTAATATCCTCACCATATTTTCACAAAAAAGTGTATATACAAATATATTTAGTTAGAAAAACAAAAACAGAAAGCAAAAAGCAAATAACATATATTATCTTTTTATCATATAATTTAATATAACAAGAATATATTTCATAAGTTGGCATAATTTGCCAAGCAACAGTTATAAACATAGAAGTTGAATTTTACATTGCAGATGTTTGAGACAGTCTAGGACAGAAAATGTAATTTATACTATAATTTATTTTTCTTTTACATTTAAAGAAGGATATCACAAAAGAGTAATTTGCCACTTGAGAGATAGATAGATAGGTAAATAGATGATAGCTAGATAGCTAGATATTTGCTCAACTGCAGTTCATTTATAGTTTTCTTATTACCTCACGGAACAGTATTTGACAGAATACCATCAATCCAAATAAAAATATCTACAAGACCAAGGCATCAGTGTCATCTCTGAGTATGAATTTTTGTCTTTGTGTTTTCTTCTTTTGAACAGTAGGTACAAGAAAACATGTAAAAGTTACTTGAGATAAATTAAAATCCCAAATAATTAGAGGCTAGAGAGTTTCATAGATTGGAAGGCACATAGTAGAAAACTCAATATTGTGAAGATGTCAATTCTTCCCAAAATGTTCTAAAGATTTGATTCATTAATTCATTAATAATTATCTCAATAGATCATGTGTGTATGTTTCCTCTTCCACATTTAAAGACTCTTATGATTACCCTGGGCTCACCTGGATAATTTGGGATAATCTTTCTATGTTAAAGTTAATTGATTAGCAAGTTTAATTCCATCTGCTCCTGGCATATACATATGTCAAAATAACATACAACAATCAAAAAGAATGAACTACAGAAAACACAGCATGGATGATTAATACAGATATAATATTGAGTAAAACATCCCAGGTAAAAAAAGTACATACTGTATGATTCTGTTTATGTAAATAAGGTTCAAAAACTGGGGTGCCTGGGTGGCTCAGTCAGTTAAGTGGTGGACTCTTGATTTTGGCTCAGGTCGTGATCTCAGGGTCATGGGATCAAGCACCACTTCAGGCTCTGTGCTCAGCAAGGGGTCTGCTTGAGATTCTCCTTCTCCCTCTGCCTCTGCCCAGTTCACATACACTCTCTCTAAAATAAATAACTAAATAAAATCTTTAAAAAAATAAGTCTCAAAAGCTATCAAAACAAATCAAAGGTACTATTCAGAATAGTATTTACCTTTAGCAAGAGTATCTTCTGGGAAGAAGAATGTAAAAGGCTTCTGAGTTTTCTGATAATATTCTAAATCTAGCTGAGTTTCTAAAAAACAATTAATGCTCTAAATGATTCAAAATTTAAGTATTGATTGAATGCTCGCTTCAGATTTATGTAATTGATTATGCTGATGCTATGTATTACACCTCAAAATTTTCTTTTTAATTTCATGTAAACTAGAAAATATGGAACAGTAGGTTTATCTTGAGTTTTTCAGGAAAGGTCAGATACAGAAGGTCAGAGTCTTAAAACATGACTAGATATAAAAATACATTTTGGGAACAACCTAATAGATTTAATTTTTTCTACTTTATTATATATTAATTTATACAAAAATAAATTAGAGTATAAATTTAACTCAGAAAATATTTTCTTTTCTTTAATATCTATGTTTGGTAAATGTATTAGTTTCCTATTTCTGCTATAACAAGTTATCATAAACTTAGTAACACAAATTTATTATCCTCATTATCTTACAGTTACATAGGTTAGAAATCTTATATGTGTCTTTCTCACTGGGCTAAAATCAAGGTGTCCGAGGGCTGCATTTCTTTGTGGAAAATCTAGGAGAGAATCCCAATTCCTTGTATTTTCCAGGTTTTAGAGGCTGCTCACATACCTTTGGTTCCTGATCCTTTTCTAGCATCAAACTCAGTAATATCTGGTGGAGTCTTTCTCATATAGCATTATTCAAACACTGAAACTTCTGCCTTCCTTTTTCACATTAAAGACTCTTACAATTACATTGGACCCACATGGATAATTTCCTTGTGTTAAGCAACTGATTAGCACCCTTAATTCTATCTGGTACCTTATTCTTCCTTTGGCATATAAGGTAACATTTATAGGTTCCAGGGATTTGGATGTGGACGTCTCTGAGAGGCCATTAATATGCTTACCACATTGGGCATATGAGGTTGCTCCTTGAAATTTAAGTCTAGAATATCAAAGATGAACATGTCTTAGTTCATTTACAAAATCTAATTTCATTGTTAACTCTGGTTACTCTCTACCATTTACGTGATAGTTGGCCCATGCTTGTGGAAGACAAACTCCACTATAAAATTTTAATATGAATCCCTCCGACTTTTTAACATGAAAATATTTAAACAAATTGAGTAAAAGAATAAAAGATCTTAATATATCTAGCCAGAAATGCTAATTTTGACCTTTATATTTCTGCTTCTGCATTTACCAACTTGTTCATTGAGATTTATCTCTATTTTTCCAGCCTCCCTGGTTTCCACAAAAGAGTTTGTAAATACTGTTAATCATAAAAATATACTATTGGTGTTATAAGAATATAATAATTATGTCAAAGCCTTTGGTTTCTTTATAAAGATAAAATACATTTATTTACGTGAAACTGTATTAATGTTTTTTAATACTAGATAATATCATTCAGATGCTCTTAAGAAAAATATATGTTTCCTGAATTCCCTAAAAATATTTATTTCTTGAAAGCCAGACATTTGCCAGTCTGACATTTAACTTTTATTTCCAATTTTCATTGGTTTTTACTCAGTTCTAACCTGGAATTGATAATCTTCTCAATGAAAAAAATTATCAAAAATAAGACAGAATATAGTGAATTGAGAGAATTCTAAATTCTAGAAAACCTACAATAAAAAAGTACTCTATTTACATATTTGTCCTGGAATTATTATTACCCAGAAAAGTGCTGAATAATGTTAGTGTAGGCAACACTGAACAATAGCATGTGGATTAACTCACAGAAAAAGCTGTGATTATATTTGAAAATGATAAATGAACTTTCCAACTTGCTAAATAATTCCTCAAGTTTTAGAAAAAATAATTTACCTTCTGCTATATATTCTTACCCACTGTATATTGGTGAATATATTTGTGTGTGTATACACGTGTATTTATATATTTTTCCTACTCTAAATATAAATATATATAATAAATATATATAAAATAAATATAAATATGTTTATATTTATATATATTTATATTTACAGTGGGGAAATAATTGTGGTGTCAGAAACAGTAATAACAGTGGTAAGAAATTTCACAGCCTGTGTTCTTTTGGCTTCTTTTTCCTTTAATATGTTTCATTCCTTCTGAGATGTAAATAGAAATGAAATAAAACCTTCTTTTCTATTTTTGAATTTTTAACATGTCCAATTTTAATATTTACGTAGGCAAACATATATGCACAGACCTTCCTATGGGTGCATCATTTACAGTGTCATCCTCCTTGTAAGTTTACATGTGTTACTTGGAAGTAGATTTTCTTGGATCCTATAAAACAGAGGACAAAGAATCTCTTTAGGGATACTTGCATTCCTCCTCTGCTCTTCTCACCCCTCCTTCCCATGCCCAGGGAAAAATATGTGTCCTTGCTGATAAGTTCCTAATGTCATTAACAGTTTATTGAAAAAGTATAACATAGATTGTTAGTGTCAGTTCTTCCAAAATACTGATAAAAGGGCAATGACACAGCCAGAACTCGTGTTGGGGCTTGGAGGGAATTCACTACACAGCGTGCAGCAGCTGTATGATCTTGTAAAAACCTTGGGAGACCTGCAAAGTGCATCTCTGACTAGGGCTATACTGCACTGTTTCCCACTGAGTGGATCCATCCCCGTGCAGCAACACTAGCTCCTTTAAACCATTTGTATCTTTCTGTAATTACTCCACCACTGCTGATGCCCATGTGGATAATCACTGCAACAGTTTAGAGAATCTGGTCATTTTATAGTATCTTAATTAAACTAGATCATAAAAATAAAAATGGGAGGTATCATATTTAGTTACTCACTGAAAGAATTGAGTTTTTTTCTGGCTGGTCTAAAAAAGGTATGATAAATCTTTCTGCAGTATTGGAAAATATGGAATATGATTTCTTGTATGTCAAAATCTGGCCCACAGAAAGCAACAGGTTTGAACTTCATGAAGAACCTAGGAAACAACTTATTTCCTTTGTCATGTTTTCCTCAACTAATTCATGAAACACATGCTATTCATTCCACTTTTAAAATAAGTGTTCTATGCTACATTTTGTTTATATACTTTCTGTACATGTTTAATGTTCACCAAATATTATATATTTTTAAAATGCTTCTATAAATCCTCAAATTATCTTGCCCTTGAATTGACCATAACTAGCAATTGTTAATATAGTGAACAAATACACATAAAGTATTTTGAGTTCCCATTGGAATCGTTCATTATTCTTTCAATCATTCCTCCACAAAATGTTTATTGAGAACCCGTAATTTGTCAGACACTGTTATAATTGATGAGGATGCCACAATGAAAGAAATATATTTTGTCCCTATTATGATGTTCAGATTCTATTATGGAGAGAAAATAAGTATAATAATATACTAAATGTTAATTAGTGGCATTGAAAAAAATAAGGCATGGAAGGGGTCTAAGTGAGCCTCTGGAAAGTGATTGCTAAGTTTATATAGGGTGGTTCGGGTAGATTTCACTGATAAGGAGACATGAGCAGAGACCTGAAAGAAGCAAGGGAATGTGCTGTGTGGGTATTTGGGGTAAGTTTGTTCCATGCAGAAAGCAAGGGAATGTGCTGTGTGGGTATTTGGGGTAAGTTTGTTCCATGCAGAAAGAACAGTAAAGGTGAAGACTCCGGATGGGGAGAGTGGCTGGCACATTTGTAGTAAGTGCGATTATAAAATCTGACAGTTCAAAACTCTCTTAATCATATGCATTGTCCTTTAAATAAGAAGTAGAAATAGTTAACAATGAGGAAATAGGTGGGATCAGATTAGAGATCAGCAGTCCAAAATCATAAGAAAATACTTTGCATGTTACATGGAACATTAAAGAAACAAATAAAGGTAGAAGATAGTATTGTTACATGCCATATGATCATCCTAGAAAATGCAATAAGGCACCAAAAGAAATGAAAATATTAAATTGGAACAGGATAAAAATCTGATATTTTTTCCATGGAGGATATAATTGTACATTTAGAAAATCTTAACTAACCTAAAAAAAATGCCTCTAGAAATAACAAGTGAATTTAGCAAGGCTGCAAAATACAAAGTTATTACACAAAGGTCATTATTTCTATATACTAGCAATGAAAAATTTGGCAAATGAAATGTAAAACAAACATACCATCAGCAATACTCAAACATGAAATATTTAAGGTTAAACTAAAAAAGATGTGCAAAATTTATAAACTGAACACTATGTATTTCTGAATTATATGTTTTAAAAGCCTAGATAAATACTGGGAAAGAGATGTTACATTCATGAATCAGAAAACTCAATAATGTTAAGATGCCAATTCTTCCCAAATGCATCTACAGATTTAACACAACATCAGTAAAAATTCCAATAGGTTTCTTTTTCCTTTCTTTCTTTCTTTCTTTCTTTCTTTCTTTCTTTCTTTCTTTCTTTCTTTCTTTCTTTCTCTTTCTTTCTCTCTTCCTTCCTTCCTTCCTTCCTTCCTTCCTTCCTTCCTTCCTTCCTTCCTTCCTTCCTTCCTTCCCTCCTTCTTTAAAGCAGTTAACCATCTTACTCTAGAATTTATATAGAAAGGCAAAGAACCTTGGGGCACCTGGGTGGCTCAGTCAGTTAAGCATCTGACTTCAGCTCAGGTTATGATCTCAGGGTCTTGGGATCAGCCCCCAGTGGAGAGGGAGCCATGCAAGGAGCCAGGCATAGGGCTCTGCGCTCAGTGGGGACTCTATTTCTCCCTCCATACCCCCCACCCATGCACATGTGTTCCCTCTCTCAACAAAATAACAAATTTGAGGATTCATAATACTTGATTTGAAGTCATACTATAGAAAGGTACAGCAATCAAGGCAGTGTTGTACTGACATAAAGACAATCATACAAACGTATGCAACAGATTAGAACAAATTGAAATGTGAGTAGGCTTTTCTCACTTATTCTCTATCTTTAGGAGAAAGGATTCAGCTTTTCACCATGTAGCATGATGGCAGATTTTATATATGGTCATCATTAATGAGATTCAGGAAACTCCCTTATATTCCTACTTTGCTGAGATTTTATAATGAATGAGTATAAAATTAATCAAGATTTTCCCATTTATTGGGCATCAAGTTTTACTTTTTTAAAAAATATAGTATGGTGAATTACATTAATTTTTTTTAAGTTAACCCAAACTTGCTTTCCTTAAATAAACCCCATTTGGTCATCATATCTGATCCATTTATATACGGCTAGATTTCACTTGCCAATTTTGATTTCTTGGTTGGGGTTTATGAAGGCTATTTTCTGTAGTTTTCTTTTCTTGTGATATTTTGTCTGGCCAGAGAGTTATTGCCTCATAATATGAGTTGGGAAGTGATCCACCTTTTTCTAATTTATGAGAGTTTGTGTAGATAATGGTACACAAACATGTATTTTTTTTTCTTGAATACATTTATTTTTCCTTAAATGTTTCATGAAATTTTTATCAGCGAAGCCATCTGTGCTTGAAGTTTTCTCTGTGGAAAAATTTTAAATTATAAATTCATTTTATTTGATAGAAGACTATTCCAATTTTCTCTGTGTTACATTTGTTTGGTAATATGTATATTTCAAGTAATTTATTTCATCTTTGCCAGAAGTCAATAGTTTTTTTTCTTTAAGGGACCAGATCATAAATATTTTAGGCTGTGTAGGCCAAGACTCAACATCAAGGTAATTAAATACTATCATAACAACAGAAAAATTCAAAATGTATTAACAAGAGATTATTATTTTGTAATACAGATCTACTACACTTTTTAACACAAACTGACTAATGAGAAGTATTAAATTCTTTTCTGGAAGATTACATTTCACTTACATGGAGTTTAACTTGAAACACTATAAAGTGGCAACAGTTTCATTGTAATTCGTGTTGTGCAGAAGAGCACATATGAAAGCATTATATAAGTTTTGTGTAGCATCTACTCTACTCTGCCATTATAGCATAAGAGCAGTCATAGACGATATATAGATGGACATGTGTGGCTATGCTCCATGAAGTTGTACTTATGGGCACTGAAATGTGAATGTCATGTAATTTTCATGGGTCAAAATGTTATTCTTCTGTTGATTATTTTTCAGTCATTTAAAATTAGCTCATAAGCCACATAAAAATAGGCAGTGGGAACATTTGGCCTATATGCTCTGTTCTGGGTTGTCAAAAGTATTGAAATATATATGTTAATATTGCCTAACATTTTAGCAGCTGTAGGTTCTCTTGTGATGAGGCACTTTTTGCTTCATATTAACAATGTATTTTCTTGTGCTTAATCAATCCAAAACAATCATCTGAATGAATTTACAATTTCAGATTGATTTGATTGAAATTTAATTGATCAAATTTTTTCATATTTTAAATTTCAAATTTATTTTAATATTTTAAATATATTAAAGCAAAATAAATCTATTTTTTTTTTTTAAATTTCAAACTGTGATGGTTAATTGTGTGTGTCAACTTGACTGGGCTAAGAGATGCCCAGAGAGCTGGTAAAACATTTCTCGGTGTATGTGAGGGTGTTTCTGGCAGATCAGCTTTTGATTCAGTAGACTGAATGAAGATATGTTCCCTCACCAACATGGACCTGAATCCTCCAATCCACTGGGGGTCTGAAAAGAACAAAAACACAAGGGAGGGGCAAATTCTTTCTGTCTTCTTGAGCTGGGACTTCCATTTTTTCTGTGCTTGGCCATCAGAACTGCTGGTGCTCAGGCCTTCAGCGCTGGAGTGGCATTTAAAACCATTGGTTTCCTTGGTTTTCAAGTCTTCAGACTCAAACAATTATGCCATGTTTCCTGTGTCCCTAGCTGGCACACTGTAGATTGGGGGATGTCATGAGCTTCGTAACTTCATGAACCAGTTCCTATGGTAATTCACCTCTTACATATATTTCTTAAAATACCCTATTGATTCTATTTCTCTAAAGAACCCTGACGATTACACCAAGTTTTGTTTTTGGATGAATCTTTTTGATAATTGAATGTTAAATAAAACACACCTTTTTGCAGTTATTTCTTTCCATAAGTAAAAGTCTCTAAGAATTATAGAATATTTCAACCAGTAAAGGTCACAGCAATCCAACTTAAAGGAGGTTAACCCATGTGCTATGGCAATGGAGGATTGAATGAAGAAATGAAAACAGACCTAAGGATTATTTTAGAGGTAAAATAAGATGTCTACAAAGAACATGTAGAGCGTATGGCAAAATTTATGAAGGCATGTAAAATCTTCAATGGAAATGGAATTATCATGCAATTAAACCACAAATTGGTGAGATGTCAAATAGTTCCATCTAGAAAACAAAAGGAAAAAAACTCCCCTAAAATCTTTTTATACTCTGTAATAAAGACATCAATTTGACATTTTAAATTGAGTTCTTCTAAATAAAACTAAATGGAGAGCATTACTTGAGCTAGTCGTGTTCATTAGTCTTTCAAGCCTGGTGTGATATTGTAACTTTTGAACATTTCTAAACACTTAAAAATGTAGAGAAGTATTTATTTCAGAACGTTTTAATGTTATATTTTAATAAAAACAATTATGTTCCCTGGGAAGTAGAATTTCTTAATTATTTTTATTATAAACTCATTAAAGCTTAATTCCTTTCAAATAAGTACAGAAATATATTTTAATTAAATAATCATCACAAAAATTGTTGTCCTTAGTCCATGACCTTCACATTCTATTATACAGACTTTGAGCTTAGGTCATCTTTCTTAGAGGCAAGAGAGAACAGGGATAGTTTTCCATTTCAGGAGGTAGGCATGTGAAACACTAAATAGCTGATTACTTTATCTAAACCACGATAATACTCAAGAACAGCTTTGAACTTTTATGAATGTACTCTAGCTAGTCATTGTTTCCTTCCGTTTTTCTTTGTCCCATTTTCTTGTGACCTTAAAAGTAAATTCCAAAAAGGTAATTATTTCTAGTTTGATTTAACACACTTTATGCAGTCCAGGGATTATATACTTATATTTCCAATTATATGTTGAAGTTCTTGATTTTCGTTTTCATTATTGTTCACTGCAATCTGACTCTCAAGAGATATAGACCCACAATTTTTTTGCCTGCAGCTACAAAATCTAAAAGTCTCTAAAAATATAACAGGCATTGTGCTTAAGTTTGGTGTAACTCTAGTAAGTTAGAAAACCTGACCTAAATTTACACATGACTCTTTAAGTCTTTACTTACCTCCTGAAGTCATGTGAATGTTTATGATTACAAAGTGTTGTTTCAGAGATTGTCAGAGTTGTTTAGTAATAATATTTAGTGCATGCATCATGTTACCTTTGTAAAATCTGAAAAAAAAAATCTGAATTCCAAAACATCTCTCAGTATGTGGTTTGGGCAATGGTTTGTGGACTTGGAAAAGCAAATCTACAGCTGTTGGCTCATGTGCCCTGGAGTGGGAGATTAGCGGGGTCTAGAATGTGTCTTTGGTGGTTTAGAGTCCTTCCCTACAACCTTTCATGTAAGAGAAATAAAGAGTGTATTTACGTTTCTCACACATCAGTGATTGGAAGATCCTTTTAGAGAAACAATACAATTATGGTAGACTTCCCATTTTAATTTAAAATATTTTTGTTAAAATATTAAGTTTGTGTAAATATGACAAGATAATTAAAATGTTAAATTACATTTTGTTTAGTCTCCCTCTATTTTCTCCTTTCTGGATTCTTCCTCACCAAGATTATTTCCTCTGGGATCTATGGTAGGACTGAACAAAAAGATGCTTCTAGGAAACTTTCTGCATTTTGTAAAACACCATTGGAGTTATGCTGGAGATCCCAGGCATATAGTGAAGGATTGGTGAGTGGCTCCTCATGAGAGTTGAGAAGTAAGAACTAAAGGTTCTCACTAACTGGACATTGGTCCAAGGTCAGTGGCACCTTAGGGCAAGGGGAGGGGGAGGATCTGTGCCCTGATTCCTAGTAACATATACAGAAAATGCATTTTGCACAATTTTACCAAAATTTCCTGTAGTTAAATCTGGTTTAGAAATATCAAAACTGCAAGAAGGTCTTTTAATTGCCTTAACTATTTAAGGCATACAGACATGAACAAAATTTAAGAGATATGTAAATTATGAGGTCACTTTAGTATTTGTAATAACTGGAACTTATAAGAACTGAGATGAATTTTAAGAGTTGTGCAAACCCAAGTGGAGATGTCCATTAGGTAGTTGGTTATATAGGTCTGGAACCCATTAGATAAATCTGGGATGAACATATGCATTTAGAATTTAAGAGCATTCAGATACAATAATTTAAACAGGAGACAGACAATACACCCAGAGAAATGGTATAGCATGAAGAGAGGAAAAGCAGTATTTTACACAAAGAAACAAACAAGCACTGAAAGTATAATAAGAGAAAAGCAAACTTATTAAGAAAATGAAGTGCTTGGAAAAAAAAACAGAGTGGTGTAAATGGAAGTGAAAACATCAAGGCAAAATTAAAACTACTAAAAGCTAGAATCTGGTTTGGTAATAAAATATAAAAATAACCAGGATGCCTGGGTGGCAAAGTCGGTTAAGCATCTGACTCTTGATTTTGGCTCAGGTCAGCCTCTCAGAATCCTGAGATGGAGCCCCCTATGGGGCTCTGCACATAGCGGGGAGTCTGCTTGGGATTCTCTCTCTCCTTCTCCCTCTGCCACGCCCTCCACTCACATATGTGCACATGCTCTCTCTCTCAAATAAATTAATCTTTAAATATATATATATATATATATATAAACTAATACCAATCACATTTACCATAAGTGAGGGACTATTTCAATGATGAGGTGGTTGGATGGGGAATGAAGGGGAGAAAGAGAAGAAGAAGTATTTGAAGAGTTCATTAGAAGTGTGGAAGTAGAAACCTCAAGTAAAGAAGATAATTTCTGAAAGGAGATAGAGGAATAGGCTGGTACCTTGAAAGGAAGAAAGAATCTGTTTTTTCACAAAATTTGCAAGAAATTTTGTGTTTAAATGTTGAAGTGATCAGCCAACAAAAAGTGAAAGGTTGAAGAATAAGACATTTGGAATAATTTCTCAGATTTTTGTAGTGAAGAGCCTGGCATAGATGGTAGATTTGATCTGGAGCAAATGGTGGGAGACAATTTTCATCTGTTAGGTAAGAAAAAAGAATGGGTGGACAGATGGAAGGATAGAGCCAAGCTTCCACAAGACCACAAGAGCACAGAGGAATGACAAAGTGCCTGATAGATTCTATCTTTTGTGTCAACTGGGGATCATCCATCCAGGGTGAGTAGAAAGGTAATGCATAAGGGAATTGAGTAAGTGAAGAAGGTTTGAAGTAGCCTTGGAAATAATGGGAGATTGGACTTATTGGGAAAACAGAATGATTGTCTGGTAGCTCTAAAGGGCCATGAACCTTGGAGACTGAGAATTTTTGGAGCTAACAATGCTTTATATATTCAATGGCATGTTTCTCTGTTTAGGTCTAGCTACCTTAGTAAGGGGGGGAAATGGCATATATCTTGGTTACTCTGTCCTTGCAGTTTTGCATATTGAGGTTGTGGGTATAGACAGGGGTTTGGTTGAAGTGGCCCACATGGAGAACAACATATATTTAAAAAAGAACATATGGCAGGGTTTATAGTTTGAGAGAAAGGAGAGGAGTTAAAAACCGGATGTCTAAAAGTTAAAGAACAACTGTAGTGTGAATAATTGGTAAGAATTCAAAGAACAGTGTTATTGCCAGATACCAATTTTAATTTTAAGATTTCTATATAAAAGATTCACTCAAAAATATTTATTGAGCATCTCCTCTCCATGAGACACTGTTCTTAGCATTGTGGAAACGAAGATGGGACAGGTTTTCTGCTCTTGTGGAGCTGAGATTCTAGCCAGGTGAATAACAACAAAATAAAATATAATTGGGTTTGATAGTCCCTACTGCAGAGGTGACTGAGTGAAAGAGAGGGCTTCCAAGCTTCCTCCGCCAGGGCAGGTATCTAACAAAGCCTTACTGACAGGGTCAGCTTTTCTGTGCTGTCCAATTGGGAAAGTCAATCATTAGCTTCTAACACAGGGAGGTACGTTTCATTGCTGACTAGAATGAGAGTTAATCCCAACCATCGCCACAGCATAGGCAGGACATTGTATCCTGACCCTGGGCTTAGAACTAAGATCGGAAAGCCGCCAGGTCACAAAGCTACAAAGGGGGGTGCCTTCTAAAGCTAACTGGTAGTAAGTGGCCAGCTATTTCATAGAAAGTGGGAAGCAGTCAGTCTGCTTACAATTAATTGATTGAAACTGTATTTTAGTGAAATTTTGTGATGTTTAGTAACATATGGGTCTTAGAGATGGGAGGGATAGCCCAACATAAATTTACATGTGGTAAGAAAATCAAAGAATGGAGATAAAAAAAGGAACAAAACTTAGAAAATACTTGAATGTGATCAGAATAGAGACATTTTCCTTTGGTGTACTATATTAGGGATTCTTTGCTAATTCCTTATTGAGAAGATAACTATAAATTATTATTAGAACACAAAGGTTTTTTTTTTTTAGGATTTAATTTTTTTTATTTGACAGAGAGATAGAAACAATGGTGGTGGAGCAGCAGGCAGAGGGAGAGAGAGGGAGAAGCAGGCTCCCCACTGAGCAGAGAGCCTGAGGTGGGGCTCAATCCCAGGACCCTGAGATCATGACCTGTGTTGATGGCAGACACTTAAGTGACTCAGCCACCCAGGCACCCCAGAACACAAAAGTTTTGACTGTGTTGATTTTGGATATGTTTATGCTTATATTATTGATATTGTAATGTGTTTCTAGCCTAAGTCCATTGTCTGTGTTAGTCATTCTCAACTACACTCTTTACCAATCCCATGATATCGCTAATCTCTTCTTGATATTTAATAGGTATCTAAAGTATGTCAACCCACCCGGCTTTTTGTGTCTAAAATGGGTATATCAGTATTTCTGGCTACATAACAAATTATTCCAAAAGTTAGTGGCATAAAACATTACACAACATTTGTAGCAACATGGACGGGACTGGAGGAGATTATGCTAAGTGAAATAAGTCAAGCAGAGAAAGACAATTATCACATGGTTTTACTCATTTATGGAACATAAGAAATAGGAAGATTGGTAGGAGAAGGAAGGGAAAAATGAAGGAGGGGTAAACAGAAGGGGAATGAACCACGAGAGACTATGGACTCTGGGAAACAAACTGAGGGCTTCGGGGGCGGGGCGGAGATTGGGATAGGCCGGTGATGGGTATTAAGGAGGGCACGTATTGCATGGAGCACTGGGTGTTATACGCAAATAATGAATCATGGAACATTACATCAAAAACTGGGGATGTACTGTATGGTGACTAATATAACAAAATAAAAATTATAAAAAAAAAAAAACCACACACACAAAAACAACCTTTTCTAATGCTCAGATTTTTGAGGGTAAGGCATTCAGACAGGGGATAGCAATGTTGCTTGTCTGTTTCACAAGGTCTGGGGACACAGATTTAACTTGAAGCCTGGAAGCTGGAATCATGTGACTTCAAGTTAACTCACAGGTCCGGGTGTTGATGCTGTTGGCTAGAGGTCTTCAGTTTCTCTTTTCATGTGTTCTCTTTGGGAGGGCTACTTTGGGCTTTCTCTCAGAATGGTGGCTATTCTCCAGGGGCAAATGTTCTGAGAGAGAGATAAAGAGAATAAGGGAAGGAGAGGGAGAGAGAGCGAGAGGGAGAGAGGGCAAGAGAGAGCAAGAGTGAGAAAGCGAGTAGCCATACCATCTTTATGACCCAAATTAGGAAGTAATATAGCATCATTTCTGTGTATTTCTTGAGGCACAGAATTCTGTGCAGATTCAAAGGGAAAACATATTCTGCCCCATTTCTGTAAGATCATGTAAGGTCGCAATATTCCTGTGGCCATTTTTGAAAAATGTAATCGGCCCCAGTGGCTAATATTAAGCAGTATTCCTTAGAATGAGTCATTTTAAGAAGTGAATTTCTTTTTGGTTTTGCCACTAGTTACTTACGCTTTGTGCTGTAGGAGAACAGTGTGGAAATGCATTCATTTTATCTAATGCCATTGAATGTTTTAGAGTAGGTAATAGCTGAGTGGTCTACTTAAGGGAAATTTCGAGTTCATCAAGTAAAGAAAATGAATTCATTCTATCATCCTGTACATGTGTGAGAGAGTGATGGCCTGTTCAGAGAAGGGTGACTATTTACAGTAAAGAAAAATGAGGCGGGAAGGTCACATGTAAGTCCATTTAAGCACTGTTTAAAAGAATAATCAATAACTTCTACTTTAGTCCGGATATGCTAGGATTCACATATACATGCATTTTAGGTGGAAGTTGTTCTTACTCTCTGATAATCTGAAATTTAAAAAAAATGCTTCTTAGTTTCAATTAAGCTTTTTAGAATTTAAATGCACTATAATTAATAAAAAGTAAATGTTTATTAAGGGTTGTTTGCAATTATCATGCATATCTTGGTATATATATTTTAATGGTAGAGGTGTCTAGTTATCAATTTGCAATCTCCCACTCATGGTATACAATTGTAGCTAAAAACAGCCGAGGACTACATTAACAAGCTTACATTTCCCATGGTTAGTTCTCGACCATGTAAGTAGTTCTTATCACTGTAATATGAATAGAAGTCATAATGTGCTCTTCCAGTCTAAGGCTTTTAAGGGATAGCTGTGTCTCTTCCCCACAGCTGCATGCTGATAATAAGGCACTGGGGAATAAAAAGCTGCATGGGGAAAATCTATATCCATGTATGAGTCAACATATGGAATAGGGCCACCTACTGATCAGTAATCCCAAAACTAGATGGCAATATCAGTAAAAAATTAATGTGTATTATGTTTAACCCAATATGCATTTTGGGTCTATTCGTTATAGTAACTTTATCTAACTAATATAACTGAACCATAACACAAACTGAAGATTGTTCTAACAATGGCTTTGTCAATTTATATTCAGTTTAATTCTTAACAGTCAATTTTTATGTAAATTGTTGATCTAACATTTTTCTTTCAAATAATATTTTTTTCCTTGTATGACCTATTTTTCAAAAGTATTTCTTTTGGAGATAAAAGACATCATTAAGATAGCATTATTTCCATTAAACAAAACTGAATATCAGTGGTGATTTTTCAAATATAAGCCGTGGAATCCTTCATAAGCATGTGGGATTTTCATTCCATAAAGTGATAGATGTCAGGAACAATCATGGTATCTATGTAATCCAACAGTGATTAAAAATTCATATGTAACAAAAAGAAAAGAAAAAAAAATGTAGTGACCATTTCATTCTCTTGAATGTTCTGGATTTTGAGTTAAAAATATGAATAAAGAAATATCGTGAATGAGGTAAGCAAAAAGTTACGTTCGAATTAAACACATATGCAGATACATAGTGTCTTCCTTATAATTGTTTTTGAATGAATTCTTTATATTCACCTTTTTTTCTTGCTTTCTTACCACCCCCCCGCCCCGCCATCTCTTGTTTATCTTGCAAGAAAGGCATTTCTACAGGATTAATATTTGAAATAGAATGATAGTCTTGTTATAATTTCTGAAGCCTGTAGCAAATATAATACTTTTTTAAAACACAATTTAACTATTTGTCTAAGTATAATAAACCTTTTGGTGTGCCTCCAATTAAATATCCAGGATTTAGATTTTTTGGAACTATTAGAGCTGAGTACTAAGCATTGGACTGTATCTACAGACTATAAACCCTAGTTTAAAATCCTCTGGTCTGTGGGGCAGCTGGGTGGCTCAGTTAAGCGTCCAACTCTAGATTTCAGCTCAGGTTATGATCTCAGGGTTATGAGATCAAGCCCAGTATAGGGCTCCATGCTGGGGGTGGAGCTTGCTTGAGATTCTCTCCCTCTGCCCCCCACCCCTCTCTAAAAAAGTAAAAATAAAAGCCTGTGTTCTAGTTCCTATTCCACCCCTGATAATGTAGTCCCAGGGAGGGAACCTCATTCTTAGATTCAAGTTATCTCACCTATAAAATGAACAGCTTATAGTAATATTGCTAATACTACATCTTGTGCTACCAAAAAGTATAATGAATGTTACATGAAAATAAATTTGGAAAACAGTCAGGGAAACAAAGTTAAAAATCTCCAATTTTTTAGTCCTTAAAATTCTAATGTAATTATAAATCTCTAAAGTTAAAGAATACTATGTGGTAATTCCTGAAGCGTTATATTATATAATAACAAAGCAGTGTTTTCAAAACACTGATTTTTATACAGACTTAAGTAGAAGATCGATATTTTCTTCTTTAACTATAATATTTTGTAATTCCAAAAACAATTCTATTAAGAAAAAGTTTGGATTAAAGAAATTTACATAAAATTTAAACACAAGTTTTACAATGATTTTTAAGAGTGATTTAAGTTTAAAATGTTTTCCTGATATTATATTTATGTGTTATAGATAATTGAGAAATATACACATTTTCAAAATACAGTAAAACTCACTCCAAAATCCTACAACACAGATATAAACACACTAACATTTTTCTCAACTTCAACATATTTTAAATTTCTATTCATTCTTTTAGAAAATTGAGGCCTGTTGCAAATACATTTTATATCACGGTTTTCTTAAATATAATGTCAATGGCACTTTTGTATTTATAAAAATGTTATGTTAATTATAATATCCTATTTAATAAACTATTACACTAACTTTAGACGTATTTTCTTAGAAAGAAAAATGAGAGCTATGGAAAACACTATCACTTAGCTAAGTATTGGTTTATTCCACAGAGCTTTGAAGAGATTTGGGGGTCTGCACATGAAGGAATTAGGAAGGGCTGAAGAGGTGGGGCTTAGGACAACTACCAGTGCTTTTACCGGAACATAGTAGATTTCATCTATTTTATTATGAGTTTCAAGTGACATTTTCTTTGAATGAAGGATTCTAGGAAACAATTAGGGAAAAATAATCAATGATCTATATATGTTGATTCATAATAAAAATTCAGCATCATTTTGTTATTTTTCTTGCTATTTAAATTTTCTTCTATTGGTTATATCCATAATTGTATATATGACATGTTAGCCATACTCCTATTTTTGTGTATAATAAACTTTTTTGAACTTTAAAAAAAAATCTATGTGAACCAATACCTATTTTAATTATGCTGCTTTCTAAAGCAGTACTTTTCAGTTAAAAACGATGAATATGTTTAAATATAACTATTGACAAAAATATTGGGCTGGATTAACAAAGAGAATTTAAATATGACCTGAAGTCAAATTCTCAGCCAGGTGCTAAAACCTAAGCTAAATAATGAGAGCTAGCATAGAGGGGTCAGCTTGTTCACTCTCATGGATACAATGTTGCCCTGATTTAGAAACATTGATTCTAAAAAGCAAATACAAGTATCCCCAAAAACTGCAAAGGAGGAACTGCCTTTGTTCTCTGATGTTTTCTCTCAGACACTAGAGCAGAGAATCAAACAAAGAGGGGGAAGAAGGGAATATGCGAGAGTTCTCCAATCCTGGACTTCACTCTTTGGAGCCACAATCCTATATTGTCCTGCAGGCAGGAAGAAGCTTCATTAAGTGGACAGCTGTAAAAACTAAAAGCGATTGAAAAGCTATGAACTAGACGGATGTCAATAAGTAAACTGGCTTTCCACTGGGAGACAAAGTGCACATTACATGCTGATAGCAGTTATTAATAACAAAACAAATAACCAAAAAGCAACAAAAAAACCATCTCATCCAAGCTGCAGCTCAAAGACCTGAAACCCCTCCATCAAATCACGTTTTACTAGAAATCAGTTAATGCTTCTCATGCAGCTGGAGTAAAATCTAAGCCCAGACCATGCGCCGCAAAACCCTAGATGATCTGGTCCCTGTTTATTTCTCCAAAGTCATCTTGGTTCTTCTCCATCTTGCCCAATCTTTCTCCTTCTATATGTAAAAACTTTTATGTGTTTGCAAATTTTGTTATTTTATTTCCAAATTTATAGAACAGTTGCAAGAATAGTGCAAGAAGTTCCAATATACCCTCTTTTCCTGATTCAGACATTGTTGCACCATTTGGTTTTTATTCTCTCTATGGCTTTTTCTCTTTTGTTCTTTTCCTTGGCATGTGTGTATACATACGCACATTCACATTGTATTTGTTTCTGAAACACTTTATGGTGTGCTATAAGCCTCAGGCTCAGCTGACAACACCCATACCATTTTAGGGTGGAGAACTCTAAAATAACCTATTTTCAAACAACCTAAGTCAATTCCCTTTACTTGTTCCTTTTTATTCCCTCCCTGGGAGATCCTGGAAAACAGGCAGTGTCTTTATTCCAAAATGATTAATATCATTTTGATAGATTTGGGCTCATATAGAGCTCGCATGCAGGTAATAAGAGCATAGAATCCATATTAGGTTAGATTTTTTGGTGGGCAAAATGCCAAGTTATTTTTTAAATTATTCAACTGGCATGTTTGAGGTCACCTAGAAGATCAGGTACATTTCTACAACCCTGATTGAATTCTAGCTCCTACGAGACAAGTACATTATCCTCATACTATTTTCACTAAATTACCCCTCAAAAATTCCAGCAATAATACCAGTACTATACTACTCTTTTTAGGATATATGCTCTTTTTTATTTTGGCGGGGGAGGGGGGGAGAAGAAGATGGAAAAAAGAGAGAGAACAAAAGGGAAAGATTTAAATCTGCTTCTTATTCATATGGAATATAGAAACACTGGTAAGATCAGAATATGAAACACTGAGTGAGATAGAAGCATCTACTGTAAATACAGCAAAGAACTAGGAAAATACAGTATACCCAAAGCCAAAGTAATGACAAATTCCATGGGAGAGAGGCTTTGGATTTCTTGGACAATTATACAGGGGAAAAAGAAAAGGAATTGAAAGAAGAATGGAGATATTTAAAATAAACCACATTTTCCCCAAAACTATTAGCAGTGAGAAAAAAACAAATATACCTTTAGCAATGGGATTAAGTACATTCCTTCTTTTCCTTCTTTCCTTCTCTTCCCTCTCTCACTTCTTCCTTTACCTCTTCTCTTCCCCACCTCCCCCTTCCTTCTCTACTTCCCCCTTCTCCTTTGTTCTCTCCTTCTTTCTTCTTCTCCACCTCCTTCTTCCTTTTCCTCTTCTTTTTCTTTCAAATTTGTGCATTTATGAAGGCTAGTGGCTCAGGAAAGGGAGGGATTAAACATACAGGCAGAACAAACTCCAGCAGTGCTGAGAGGGACAGATATTGTTTGTTGCCTTCTGCCTGCTGGCCTCATATATAGATAATGCTATGGTCCCAGAAAACTGATTTATGGTTGTTATAATATTTTAAGGAGAGATCAATAACATATCACTGTAACCCAACATCATACTGATTTTAAATATGTATGAAAATTGATTTTCTACAACTGCTTATGACAGTATAAGCTCCTGTCTTTAGTGTCAACATTGACACAGGTCCACACAAATTAATATTCCCATATTAGCAAATTTTTGTATAGGAACATGCACCTTTTAGGCGAGTAAGAATAATGTAAAAAAATACGGAACATAAAGAAATAGGACAGAAGATATTTATCAAGATATGAAAAAACAAATTCATACTTTACCTCTCCACAAAAAAATTACATTTTTTAAAAAATTACATTTTTTTAAAGTTTGGAAACTAAAGTTTCAAGAATTTGGGTTTTAAATAGACTATTTAAAAATGTTATTTGGGGGGTGTCAGGATGGCTCAGTCGGTTACACGTCTGATTCTTGTTTTGGCTCAGGTCATGATCTCAGGTTTCTGAGATCAAGTGTGGCATTGGACAACACGCTCAGCACAGTCTGCTTAAGATTCCTTCCCCTTCCTTCTCCCTCCTTCTCTGCTCCTGCCCCCATCTCTCTTTCTCTCTCTCTCAAATAAATAAATAAATAAATAAATAAAATCTTTTAAAAAATAAATAAATAAAAATGTTATTTGTGGTTGTGCTATATGCTTAAATATCAGCATTTTTCTGATGAAACTGAAACCTCTTTGGCTTTATCATATCCATATGAAGTTGGAAAATAGCCAGTTTTTATTCCTTTTTGTCTCTGTATTTTAAATTATATCATTCAGATATTATATACTATGCCTATTTTCTTCACTCTTGGTTTAGGCTCGTTCATAACTCTGCCATAATAAGACAGTACTAGAATTTAGGGCTTCTCCTCCTGTTCAGAATGGACTGTGCTCTCACACAGACAAACGAATAAGTAAAATGACTGAATGAATTCCAAGCTGGTTTTTCATTTAATCTTCTCTGTGCTTTAGCCATAAAATACAGTTCATTTAAAGGCCTCTTTGTTGTTTCACTTCATTTATTTGGCATAATAGCAATAAATGTTCTACTTCGTGTGTTTCACAATAGTGAAACAGCTCCCGGCTTTACAATAAAACTGGAGGGGTTTATTATATAAGAGTAGCTTATTGTGCCTCTGGAACATGTACTAAAGGTGTCATTGTTTAATGTATTAGTGTTTGATAATAGCACACTACCATTACCTACCAGCAGGAAATATTTTATAAGCTCACAATAGAGACTTTAAGTGGTACAATATATATATTTGTGACTTGATTTCATATCATAACTTGTAGTAATTTTCCCAGAGGTGTTAGCACTTAATTAATTTATGGTTGAGTATATTTATGAAAAATGTTATAGAATAATAATAATAATGTCATTCTTTGAGATTATATGCCACAATACGAATAAAACATCTAGTGGTGTCTGGCATATATTTAGTTTCCACCTTTCTCACCTTCTTTGTGTTTTATAATGTTCAAGGTTTCTGTGTTTTCAAGAGTAACAAAAGCTAAAATAAACAAATGGGATTACATCAAACTAAAAAGATTTGCACAGAAAAGGAAACCATCAACAAAATAGAAAAGCAACCTGTTGAATGAGAGATGTTATTTGCAAATCATCTGTCTGGTAAGGAGTTAATACCTCAAATACAGAAACAATTTACCTAACTTGCTATTGAAAAACAACCTGATTACAAAATGGACAAAAAGGACTTGAATAGACATTTTAAACAAATAAAGTTGAATCAGGGCTAGTATCAGACCAAAAGTGTGATATCTGTTAGATCTTTTTAACCAAAAAAAATATTTCAGGGCAAAGCCCTGATTAAACCTCTTCCACAGAATCCCACAGCTTTAAGGTAGTCCTATTTACACTGAGAAAGAATAAACTGCCCCAAGAAAATAGGAGGAGAACCACAGCGTGCATATTCAAGAACTAAGGTGTGAAAACAACTGTAAGGGTAGCTCCTGGCAAATGAAGATGCCAGGCATCAAAGAGACATAAATTCCACAATATTTGTGTGAGAGTTGCACTTCCAGGAAAAAACAGGCTAGTGGTTGTGGTTGTGACTTTGAGACTTAGAATTTTGGACCTCAGATATCCTTTAGGTTGAAGTAATCTTAAAAATATGCAGGCCATTTCAAGAGTATATTTCCCAGTGCCTACGTCATCCTGAGTTTTAGAAAGCTAATGGAAAAAGGAGTTCTCCCAGAGAAACCACAGAGAAAAATGAACAAAGCAGTGCAGAAAGCAGAAGTTGGATGGAATCAAGGATTGCTCTCTGCCACAGGGTTGCAGCCTTCACGTGTTTTCCCACTAGGAGGATTTCAGAACTGTCCTATTTCCCATAAAAGAGAGTGTTGTGGTTATTCTGTCCTTGTCTGCTACATTTGTGTGGGTGTGTATGAACTGGGAGCAGACTATTTATAGGTCTCTCTGTACAAAGAAGCTCACATCCATACCGGATATACAAATTATCACTACATAAAAATCTCTCCTTACTACAGCTGAAATCTTTATCACCTGAGAGTATCCCTTTTTTGCTGAGAACACAATAGTACATAATTCCATACACTGAAAAGTCTTTCTACATACTCGGTCCTATGTTCCTTACTTCCCAATCTTACCAAAACTTTTGCTACAAATATTTTTTCATCCCAAACAGTAAATATGGAATACTGTATGTTACTATTAAAAAGAGAGGGAAAAAATTAAAGGTACATAAAAAAGATTCTCAACATCACTAATCATCAGGCAAATATATATAATTTTTTCTTTTGTAAGTAGGATCCATGCTCAGTGTGGAACCCAACATGAGGCTTGAACTCATGACCCTGAGATCAAGCCCTGAGCTGGGATCAAGAATCGGACACTTAACCGACTGAGGCACCCAGGTGCCCCTATATCAGATTTTCTTTAACCATTCATCCTTTGATGGTCGTTTAGGTTGTTTCCATGTCTTGGCTATTGTAAATAATGCTGCAGTGAACATAAAGATGCAGATAGGTTTTTGAGACAGTGATATTATTTCTTTCAGACAAATACCCAGAAGTGGAATTGCGGGGTCACATGGTATAGTTATACTTTCAATTTTTTGAGGAACCTTCACACTTCTTTCCATAGTGATGGTACCAATTTTCATTCCTACCAATAGTGCACAAGAGTTCCCTTTTCTCTACATCCTTGCTAACACCTGTTATGGTTATATGGTTATAATGATATGGTTATATGGTTATAATGATAACCATTCTAAAAGGTGTGACGTGAAATCTCACTTTGGTTTTATTTTGCATTTCCCTGATGATTAGCGATGGTATGTGTCAATTATATCTCAATAAAGCTGGAAAAAATTAAACCAAATCACAAGAGTGAGTTGGTAAATCCAGGATTGTATTAAAACATTAACCATGCCTTTATTGTTATATGTTAATAGAAAAATCTTGAAAAGTATAGGAAATTTAAATGACATATTATCATGTTTGCTCATAAATCTACATTTATTAAATTGATTTTATATTCCTGATTACATTTACATTGACAATTTTCCAAAACAGTCATATCTTAGGTGAATAAACACTTTCCATGTTTTGAAGTTTAGAAGTAATAATTACCATAATTATCAAGGACCTAAAAAAAAAGAAAATAAATAATAAAATATTCAATTAAATTGAAAAGAATGTTAAACACTGAAGTAAAATTTTGAAAATAACAAAATTAATGATGGATAGAAAAAATATATCATAATGGAAAACTATTAAAACTAAATAACAAAAAGTGCCTAATAACCAAACTCAAGGGATATCAGAAATATTTAGAGGCAAATGTGTAAATTTGATTTAAAAATGTATGTTGAAAAATAAATGACAAATCAATTCATTAGTAAAACAATAGAATTAACAAACATAATCACTGATTTTTTTTGTTTGTTTAATATCCGTAGATTATGCAAACCTGGATATATATAATTAGAAACAAACAAAAAGTCAAGTTAACTACTTAATAGTGAATACTTTGTAACTATTAGAATCTGTAGTTTACTCCAGCTATACCACATTGAAATTAATTTTTGTGAAAGTATAAGCTGCATTCCATATCATGTCATTCTTATTCTTGAATACGGACTCCAGTTTTCCCATTACCATTTGTTGAAAAAGTGTCCTTTCTCCATTGAATTACCTTTGTACCTTTGCCAAGGATCAAGTAACTAAATTTGTGCCACTCACTTTTTGGGTTATTTATTTGATTCTATTGATCTGTATGTCTATTTTTTCACCAACCCCAACTTGTATTGATACACTATGGCTTTGTAAGTATTGAAAGCAGGTAGTGTTAGTAATCTTAGTTCTTCTTCAGTATTGTGTTGGTCATTCTCAATCTTTTGTGTTTTCATATAAATTTTGAATCCATTGTCAATAACTACAAAATAGCAGGGGTTTTTATTTAGGATACCCCCCCTTTTAAATTACATTCCTTTTGTTTGAAATGAAAGGGAACTTAAGAAACATGTGATTTAGAGTAAAGAGAAATGTTTTCTCGCAATTTGGTTTGATCAGAACAGGCTATCTATGTTCTTTGAATATTCTAATACAGAGCAAATTATAGTTATGCTTGTCATGTGCATGAGCCAAACTAAGAAAAATTAGTATAAAAAACAGCAAGTTGAAAACACTAAAAATAGGAATGTATAAAAAATGTTTTAAAACATCAAGTCATGTGAAGATGTTTTTGCTTTTAACATTAAAGTATATATTTTGATTCGTTGCCATGGACGACACAGTTTTCAGATGCAATAGCTAAGTAAAGTTAAAATGGATTACTTTTATCAATCTGAATGCCTTCTGCTACAATTAAATGGCAAAACTAAAGAGCTGTCACTTATCCTGGATGGGTAACATTCATTACCTCCATGAAAACATTTGTAACTCATGACAACACACTTGCTTCCTAATTAGGATCACAAATTTGGTTAAGGAAAAAAGAAACCTTAAGTATCGGAATCTCAAATTTATAGATGCTAAACATCTCAGCTGCAACTATTTACTATTTAAGTAATGTAGTCCCTCTTTAATAAAAAATCTTGCTAATTATAATTATCAAAAGTCAGATTTATTATCTTCATGCTATTTATAAATTAATTTACCTCAAAATTCTCTTGAAGCTGCTTGTTTTCCTATATCTTTTTACCTTGTTGTTTTTTTTTATTGCTTATTTTTATTTCTATTTCCTAATAGCGGTAATAAAACTCTTTTAATGAAACAATTTTCTAAAATTTCATGTTGATATTTCCAGTGAATATCAGTTGTAGCAATTTAGAGGAAAACAGTAACAATTCAATATTGCATTTATTATCATCATTAAAACATTTGACATTTTGCACATATAAACTATGTTAACATCAAATTAAATATTTTAATTCAGATCATTTCCATAGTATCCTTAGGCTACCACCCACTATTTGGAAAATACATTTTAGATTTCTGCCATTTGTGATCTATTCTCCTCTCCAAAGCAAAAATTGAAGTTGTGTATTAAATTCAGTCTTAGCCAACCTATTTTATGCAGGCATATTTGAAAATGCTACAATGAAATTGGAAGCAAATATCACATTGGAATGTTTACAGGCTCAACATGTGAAATATCCTTGGAAAATCGTTCAGAAACTGCTAGAAGATAATGACTTTGCTATGAAAGTGACTATAAAATTAGTCATAGCAGAGGTTATAGACCATTTGGCAACCATCCTAAAAGGAAAGCGAGGTCAAATATTAAACTGCATAAAAGCTAGGAAATCTCACCAATAAACATTTTCACGGATATGAAAATATAGTATTAAAATAGACTCCTACTATTGCAATGGCTGAATATTCCAGTACATATTCATAGTAAAAGCCCAATATAAATGCTGAATTGTGCCCCCCCACCATTCATCTGTCGAAACCATAACCTCCATGTGACTATATTTGGAGATAGGTCCTTCAAGAAGTAATTAAGTTTAGATGAGGTCATAAGGGTGGAGCTCTAATCTTTTAGGTGGTCTTGTAGGAAGAGAGAGAGATCTCTCTCTCTCTGCCCCTGCAGAAAGAAAAGGCTGTGTGAGCCCAGTGCAAGATGGCAGCCATCTACAAACCAAGAGAACAGGCCTCAGAGGAAACCTATTTGCCAGCATCTTGATCTTGAACTTCCCAGTCTCCAGAGCTGTGAGACAATATTTCTGTTGTTTAAGTCACCTCATCTATGGTATTCTGTTATGGCGGCCTGAGCAGAATAATAGAATAAATTATACTAAACTTGAGTTTTAAAAATTAAACACATTAGTATGTAAAACAAAAACAAAGCCTTGATTTCCAGCTAGGATAAATGTATTCAGAATTTTTGGCTATCCATTCTAGAAAATTAAACAAATGTTGCTTAATGTATTATATGCACTTCGAAAAGTATTTCAAACAAAGTTTTGCTCTTTTCTTTGCAAATATGTTACATGATTTATCTATATATATAGATGTTATGGATCCACGAATCTAGAAAGAAAATGAGATATTTTCTTTCTCATTAGTAATAAAAATGGCAACAAGATGAAAGAGCAGAAATTTAAAAGATTGTAGAGTTCTAGAAAAAAACTGAGAGGTATTATTTCTGGAAATCCAGACTGTGTGGTTCTGAGCTGAATGACATTATGAAAGCAACAAGTAGAAAGAAATAAGAATTTGCCATAAAATTTGCTAGATACATCTGATCCCAGGACTAAGGACTGTCTTCTTGCTTGTTTCTCTCAGGGTGACTATTCTGCTCTACTAGTGAGGCACTGAGTGGAGATGGTAGTCCTGATTTCAGCTTGCCCCTCCTGGATCGGAACACCCATCCTAAGAGTCAGATAGACTGAGAGCAAGCAAAGCCTGGTGTCCTTGGCCTGCCATGTCTAGGTTAGGGCTTCTCCTTACAAGTAGAAGTTGAGTGAAAGAAGAAAGCCTAATACATCTCAGCTGTACTTTCCTAAAATAATGCTTCCGCAACATGGGGCTGAGGGTCATAAGACATGCTGGTCACCTGTCCCTCCCACAAGAACCATCCCTGTAGACTGGGAGCTGTGGGGGAAGGGAGCCTCACATTCTTGGCTATGTGGGCCTGGGTAAAGCTTCCATCACACTGAGATGAGGACAGTGTAAATCAAAGAGCATGCAAGATGGACTTAAGGCAGGAAAAAGTAGAGAATGTTTTTTAGTATGCCTGAAACTATATTGGCAGAGGAAAGGGAGCTTAAATATTCGGGTATGGTAGGTAGGTCTGGTGGTTCAGATGAATGTAGGCCCTGTTAACAATGTTTAAGCAAAGATGTGACTGACTAAAACTCCCTTCCTACCCAGAATTTTAAAAATATTAATAAAATCCAACTAATTGAACAGTATAGTAAGAGAGAATTCTAGGTCAATAATAGCAGCTAGTAAATAATTTGAGTAAAAGAAAGGCCTTTGACCATTCTAAAATAGAACAGAAAAATTTTTCATTCCACAAAAATACTAGCTAGTTTTTTGTACAATCAAATACAGTGATCAGTCCAAAGGATGGGAAAAAGAACCCTGGAAAGGGCTGAAGATAAATTTTAGATGATTTGTTCCAAATGGGAATTTGGAATCAGAATATATTCTATCTAGTGGAAACCATGTAGATTTATATGGATTGCCATATGTCTTGCCTCAAAAGATGATGGCGGAGCTACATACATACTACTATATGGCAACCTTACATTATGCTGCTTTCCAGAGGACAGTAATTTTTTCTATTTGTTAACTAAATCCCTTATTTACTTTCTAATGTGATATTCATCCAACAAACATGTATTCACTGCTTAACTAGTGCAAATGTTACATAGGATAAAAAGATCTGTCTGATATGCATAAAGAAATTTCTAAATAACATATTAAGAAAATCTCATAAAGATCCAATTTGAGCAGTTTTGCCTAGGTACAATTACATGTTTGAAAACAGTAAATACATTCTAAGATATTCAGAGACAGAAAAAATTAGTTAAGTTGTGATACTTTGTGCTAACAAAAATGGACATGAGTCCCAGTATTTGCATTTTTATCATGTCCTTTTCACCTCAATATCATTTTGAGATAAATTAGGCATGCCACACATGTGCAAGTATTAAGAATTATAATAAAGGTGATATAGGACAGTGAGTTCCCGTTGTAACTATGAGGTGGTGAATGTAGACCTTCAGTTGTTATGGCAACCTTCAATTAATGAAAGTATCATCAAAGTCATCTCTCTACAATATTTAATAAGTTATTTCCATTAGACATGATTGAATGTTCCTTTCTGAATCCAATGACACAGTCGAAGTTAAAAGCCATATTTTAAAAAATGAAAATAGATATATCCTCAATTGTTTAATGGAGAAAAATCTATCAAAAACGTTTCTTAAAATCAAATTTTTGTAAAGACAGCTACAGCTATGTTGCTAATAAAATATTAATGGCTTCTACATAGTTAGGCTTTCATGTAGATTTATGGATCATTATGGATTTTCCATTAGGCTAGTGGGGACAGATTTGATGATGATGATGATAATGTAGGTTACTGACAAAATTATTCCAATATTAGAAATGTTAATTGACATATAAAATACTAACAGATAATTTTATTTTTATAAAAATAATCCTCTCCAATTCTCTCACAAGCCCATTAACATAAACAAAAAGTTGAAAATCCGAAGACTATTATTAACAATGGATGTAGTGTTAGGAAATAAAACTTGAATTTATAATGACTACTAATTATGGAATGACTTTTCATATATTACCTCAAATCCTTAACATACATAGGGTAGATTTTATTAATCCCATTTTATAGATTGGAAAAATGAGACACCAAGAGCTAAAATTAAAGTATTATTTTAAAGGTCACACAGTGAGTATGTGGGTAAGACCAAGTCTGTCTAATGCTGAAATCTGTCCTCTTTCCATCAGATTATACTCTCTTCTTATGTCCTACAAAATACTATCATAAAATTCCAGTGTTTTTATTTCACTACCTGCTGAATGATAAAATGAACATTTGAGCTTATTAGCTGTAAGCTAATAATGTTTCAAGTTTAAGGCTCTATTCCTAAAATCTCCTTGGAGCACAACCCAGGATGATGTAAAAAGTAACTGGAGCATGATTAGAAAAGAAAATATTCTGTGATTCAGTGATCAGCAATGTGAACCTTGGGAAAGAAATTAAAAGCTACAACTTGAAATAATAGGATTGCTTAGTGTCACAGATGTAAATAAAGTCTAAGAGGAAAGTTCTTGCAAATGATGGCAATTGGGACAGACTCCTCATCCGTCTGGGACTCCCAGAGATTCCAAAGTATCACACCAGTCCACTCAGCCCTCAAAAACTTGCTAAATCTTTAGTTATTTTATTCTTACATACTTTTTATGGTAACTACTTCTTCCTTCCATGATCTTCCCAAAGTGAAACAGTATGCATGTCTCTTTCCACACAGTGAGGCTTTGTCACCATTTGGAATTCAGTTCACCTAGTAAACTTGTGACTTTAGCAGCCTGATGGGCTCAAAAAATCATGAATTTGAAGAAAATTATGGTTTTCTTGTTTTTTAAATCAATTTTAGGATAGGACTGATGTTCCCTTGTGCCCTTCTAAACCCTAAACAAAAGCAAAACCACTTGATTTCTTATATTGTATTTTTAGTATTACATCCCTTCAACATACATGAACTAAGGAACTCCTAAAACCAGTAAGTCACACTACATCTGAAGCAGTTAAGGCTAAGAGTTTCAATCAAGAATTATTACATCAAACAGAGGGCAATATAATGGCTTAATCAGAGAAAACATTAGGAAATCAGATTTTAGATGGATTTTAAACTTTCAGCTTACAGTATGTTACATTAAATTCTATTATTCTACTGCATAAAGATGGCAGCATGTCCAGATATACTTAGTTAAAATTGAAGTGAGATTTGTTGAATGATTACTATGTCTAAGGAACACTCTCTTTTTAATTTTTAGTACAAATAGATCGTTTAGATAACGTTATATATCACTTCTGTAGATGTGAAAACGGAAGCAACAAGAATGTAAATAATACCCCAAATTTTATAGCTAGAAAGTTGTGAAGAAAATATTCAAATTCATACATTTTGATTCTATAGATGGTTGTAACACTCTGCCCTACTACAATTGGCAGATAAATATGTTTCCTATGTATGTGTGTGTGTGTGTATCTAATATATAATCACATATAGTCCACACATATAGTCACATATATATATATATATATGATATATATTGCTTACTCATATCCATGTATTATAAAATATATCCATAAAGGAATCTGGAAAGATTAATTTAAAATTTTTTATCAGTATAAACTTTTGGCTTGGGTTACACTTTAATTACTTTTATAAGAGCAATTATTTCTCCCCAAACCAATATCCCATTTTCTTTTATCACAATCCCTTATCATTCAAACTCTCCCAATCTCTTACTTCTTATACTTCTATTCTCCAAGTCCATCTTCATTGTTTGTGTGTGTCTCCTGCTGACTACCTACTGTACCTACCATTGGTGGTCTCTTTAGCATGGGATTCTAATATGAATCACTTTATCAAGTGAGCCTTTTTTCAGCCCTTTGCTTCTCTGTGTTATAAGTGAGCAAAAGATTTAAGAAAGAAACAAAAGGTGAGGTGGGCAGGAAAGAGACAAATATAAAGACTTAAGAAAGCAAAGATAAATCAGTTTTTTAAAATACTTCTATCTTTACCAGGGAAAAAATTACTTTTGCTAGTAGGAACTTCTTATTCCACAAGAAATGTAGATTATTCAGTTAAAAAATTAAAAAGAGAAGAGTTATCATAGGATTTATATGGAGCAATAAATAAGCTTGGGCTAATTCAACATTAACTTTATGCCCCAGAGAGTATGAGATTAAAGCGTCATTCTAAAATCTGAAGAAATTTTGGAACCTCAGTAATTAGAATCTGCCAATGTTCATTCAAGCAATACTGCTCTTAATCTGATCCAGCTGTTCTTTTCATATGTATCTCTAGTTTGGTCTTTCTGTTCACCCTTCAACTAACATGTGACTTTACCTCTCTCTACTGTGTATTTGTTATTTACTGTGATGTAACTTATTTAAAATTTTTCTTAGTTATTACTTCAGCTAATGTATGATTGGATTAAGTGACCACTTAATATTACTTCATCTTAATTTAATTAATTACATCTTCAACAACTCTATTTTCAAATGAGATCACATTCTAAGGCATTAGGTTTTTAGGACTTCAACTTATCTTTTTGGGGAGAGACACAATTTAACCCATAACACCATAGAAGTTTGTACATTATGGCTTCTCACAGAAGGAACCATAGTATTGGTAAGATCAATAAGTGAATCATGTTAGTAGTTCATTGTTCATAGCGTCATGAAATATTTGCTATGATTACTTCAATAAAACTGGACTTCCCATAAGCCTTAATTTATACCATCATTCTTCTTGGTGTAATTAAAAAAAAATAATTCCAGGATTTTTAAAGTTGTTTAATAATATGGGACCTTTTATATACTTACTTTTTAAGTGCATCTTTTTGATGGGCATTGAGCTACATTCTTTATATTCATTAATTTTATTTAATTATCAAAATGAGCTTATAACTACATAATGCTATTTTCCTTGTTTTGATATATTTACCCATTAAGTACCTGAACAAACATCACAATGCTGATAAACAGTAGGGCAAGATTTATAACATATATTTTTTATTCTATTGTTCATGATTCCTTTTGCCTAATGAATTCTTACTTATATTTTAAAATCTAAATTAATGTGTGTATCTTGTTTGTAGCTAGCTTCAACTATAATAACCAGAGTCCATTGTTCTGAGGAACAGTACATATCAGTGCTACAAGAATTGGCTTTAATGTCAGATAAAGTTGTGTTTTAGTTCCATATTCAACCACTTAATAATTTTGCAATATTAGACAAATTACATAATCTTTCTGAGCATAGATTTTCTAGTTTATAAAACAGAAATAAAATCTCATAGAATTAAAGAGAGATTTGCAAGTGCTAATCAAAGTGTCTGTAATGGAGAAAATATAAAATATTAAGAGCTCTTATTATTATTATTGTTGTTACTATTATTCCCTGTCTGTGCATTATGAATTACACATAACTTATCAATGTCATTGTAATCTTATTTACATGATTTTCATTCCCAGAGAACAAGTTGAGTGTTAAATGGTCTGGAAAATAATCAATAAGTTGAGCCCAGTAAAATGAAAGTTAATTCTAATAGTTATTAATGTGTGTCACTCAGATTCAAATTCCACCATGAATTACAACCATCTTAAAACATGATTGCAAATTTTGTGGTAGCTTGAGCCATCTTGCTATAAAAAGTTTTAGTATAAATGAATGAGCAAAAGTAAATACATTATAAGTATATAAACTACATAAATATACATATGTAGAGATATTCATTATATATATAAAGCCATTTGGAAGTATATAATAGAAAATAATAATTTTTAAATTTTTGCTATATTCTAGTTTCTCAGTAAGCTGTTACTAATATAGGAATTAAAAATGTCTTACTGCCAATTTAAATAGATTTTATTTTTTACTTTTAGATGGAAAATAAAGGATTTTATACCAATTTCAGTATCTTTGGTACAGGAGGCATGCACCACATCTGATGGCATTATTGGAAAATATTGAGATTACTAAGAGCAGAGTCTGGGAAATTTTGCCACAGCCTCATGGAGTGGTAGCATAGGAATGTTTCCATGACAACACTCTAACTAATCTTTCAAAATGTACTTGTAGATGTTCATATTTTGTGATGAGAAAATATAACATTTTTACCTTGAAAATTGTTTAAAAATTGTCAGTTTTATCCATCTTCACTATTATGGCTTGAAATTAAAAAAAAAAAGCTCTACATTTAAGATACCTTCCTTAAAATAAATATACTATAATAATAAATACACTGGGATGCCTACAAAAAACTGTGCTTAATGTGGGTTCATTTTTGAAGCTAATAATAAATAGATTGCACATAATTCTAGTTATTTCTGATAGCTTTAAATGTTATTATTCAAGCAATAAATGTTATTCCAGAGCCTAAATTAGGGCTTGAAACCTATAATCCAATTATTGGAGAGATGCTGTTTTTTCAAGTTACAATTTAAATGTCATATTTGTTAATATTTTGCTGTATCATCAAATTTTAACTGATCAGGCATTCTGTTTAAAAATCTAAATAGGATTGTTTCAAAAAAATAGCAGTATAGCCTGAACTCACCAAATCCCACGGACAAACCACAACTACTGTTACTTAAGGAACAATTCCCTCTGAAAAAGACTAGAAAACTAGTTAAATAGCTAGCAGGCTTCATGTTTACCACATATCCAGAGGCTACAAAGGTTCTCTTAGGGTATGCAGGCTGAGGGATGCCATCACTGTGCTGTCCCTTGGCCTTGCTGCAGCTCACCGGTACCTCCCAAAAGGGGCTTATATACTTGTCTGGAGCTTGTTTTGATATATTTACCCACACAATTTTTGCATCTATTATCCAGAGGTCACTTTCAGATTGCCAGGTCTGGAGACCAGCAGAGTTTATGATCCCATAGGACTCTATACATTTGTATACTTTAAAAGCTTTAGCCTGAAGTTCTGGCTTCCAATCAGCCTGAAATGAGATTCTGACTGAGATCCTTCTCTTTAGAACACTGACAGGTCTTGGCACACCTTCAAGAATTAGGGCCTAACAAAAATAAATCAGGCTACTTAGACAATCATGAAGGTTTGAGAGACAACAAAGAACTAGGGCAGTCTTGAATAATAACTTCCATCTCCTACATGAGGCCATTCTTTCACGACTGGAAGACATAACTTTCATTTCCTACATAAAAACAAACACAGAGTCAAGCAAAATGGAAAACAAACAAAACAAAACAAAACAAAAAACACAGAGGAATATATGCCAAACAAAAGATAAAACCTCAGAAAAAAGTACCTTCATGAAACAGAGATAAGTAAGTTACCTAATAAAGAGTTCAATGAAATGGTTATAAAGATGATCATTGAACTCAGGAGAAAAATGGATGAGCACAGTGAGAACTTCAACTAAGAGATATAAAATATAAGCAAACGCCAAACGGAGGTCACATAGCTGAAGAATACAATAATTGAACTGAAAGATACAGTAGAGGGGTTCAACAGCAGACTAGGTGAAGCAGATAAAAAGGATCAGTGGTCCAGAACACAGAGAAATGGAACTCACCCAAACAAAGTAGGGGGGAAAAAAAGAGAGAGAGAGAGAGAGAACTTTAAAAAGTGAAGATAGCTTAAGGCACCTGTAGAATATCACCAAGTGGAAGAGTAGTCACATTCTAGGGATCCCAGGATGCAAAGAGACAGAAAAGTGGCAGAAAACTTGTTTGAAGAAATAATGACTGAAAACTTTCCTAACCTGAGGAAGGACACAGATATCCAGATCAGGAAGTCCAGAGAGTTTCAATTAAGATGGACCCTAAGAGATCCACACTAAGACACATTATAATTAAAATGTCAAAAGCTAAAATAAAGAAGGAATCTTAAAAGCAGCAAGACAAAAACATGTTACATACAAGGAAACCCCCTTTAGACAGATGTTTCAGCAGAAACTTCTGAAGTCAGAAAGATGTAGAATGGTATATTCAAAGTTCTGAAAGGAAAAAAAAAATCCATCAAGAATACCTGGCAAGATTACCATTCAGAATTGAGTGAGGGATAACTAGTTTTCCAGAAAACCTAAAGCTAAAGGAATTTATTGCCACTAAGCCTGTTTTATAGAAAATATTAGCTATTATTCCATGTTCATAGATTAAATGAATTAATATTTTTAAAATGTTCATGCTCTTGAGAACAATCTACAGAATCAATGCAATCCCTATCAAAAGTCAAACGGCATTTTTCACAGAACTAGAATAAATTCTGAAAGAACAAAGCTGGAGACATCATACTTAATGATTTCAAAGTATATTACAAAGCTATAGTACTCAAAACAGTATAGTATTGGCATAAAAACAGACACATAAATTAATGGAACAGAATAGAGACCCCAGAAATAGAGATGCACACATATATGGTCAATTAATTTACGACAAAGGAGTCAAAAATACACAATGAGGAAAGGACAGTATTTCAATAAATGGTGTTGGGAAAACTGGACACCCACATGCAAAAGAATGAACCTAGAATACTATCTTATACCATACATAAACACTAACTCAAAATGGATTAAAGACTTGAAAGTAAGCCCTGGGGGCGCCTGGGTGGCACCACGGTTAAGTGTCTGCCTTCAGCTCAGGGAGTGATCCTGGTGTTGTGGGATCGAGCCCCACATCAGGCTCCTCCGCTATGAGCCTGCTTCTTCCTCTCCCACTCCCCCTGCTTGTGTTCCTTCTCTCGCTGGCTGTCTCTATCTCTGTTGAATAAATAAATAAAATCTTAAAAAAAAAAAAAAAAAGAAAGAAAGAAAGCCCTGAAACCACAGCACTTCTAGAAGAAAACATAGGCAGTAATCTCCTTGACATTGGTCTTGACAATGAATTTTTGGATTTGATTCCAAAAGCAAAAGTAACAAAAGCAAAAATCAACAGGTGAGACTATATCAAACTAAAAAGTTTCTGGAGAACAAAGGAAGCCATCAATAAAATGGAAATGTAATCTACTAGATGGGAAAAAGTATTTGCAAATCATATATCTGATACGGGAGTGGAGAGTGGGGGGAGGTTTATATACAAAATATATGAAGAACTTATACAAATCATAACAAAAATCCAAACATTCTGATCCCACTTTTTTTTTTTTTTTAAGATTTTATTTATTTATTTGACAGAGAGAGAGACAGCCAGTGAGGGAGGGAACACAAGTAGGGGGAGTGGGAGAGGAAGACGCAGGCTCCCAGAAGAGCATGGAGCCCAATGTGGGACTAGATCCCAGAACCCTGGGATCATGCCCTGAGCCAAAGGCAGACGCTTAACGACTGAGCCACCCAGGCGCCCCTGATCCCACTTTCTAAATTCAGCTGGAAGTAATGGGTGAGTGCAGAAAAGTAAGAAATTATATTAGTTTCCTAAGGTTGCCGTAAGGAAGAACCACATATGAGGTGGCTAAAACAACAGAACTTTATTGTTCCTACAGTTCTGTAAGCTAAAAGTCCAAAATCAAGGCTTTTGGCAGTCCTGGTTCCTTTATTTATTTATTTATTTATTTATTTATTTATTTATTTTTAAGATTTTATTTATTTATTTGATAGAGAGAGAGGCAGTGAGAGAGGGATCACAAGCACGGGGAGTGGGAGAGGGAGAAGCAGGCATCCCGCTGAGCAGGGAGCCCTATGTGGGGTTTGATCTCAGAATGCTGGGATCCTGACCTGAGCTGAAGGCAGACACTTTATGACTGAGCCACCCAGGCGCCCCAGGCCTGGTTCCTTCCAAGGACTATGCTGTTCCATGCCTTTCTCCTACCGTCTGGTAGCCTTGGGTATTCCTTTGTTTGTAGATGACATTCTTCTTGTACTTTTTATATCATCTTTCTTGTATGACTCTTTTTCTTCATGTGGCATTCTTGATATGAGAACAGAAGTGACACAAACTAGGGGTCTATTTACTTTAATATGGTTTCATTTTAACTAATTCTTTATGCAGTATTTCCAAGGTACTAGTGGTTAGAACTTCAACATATAAATTCAACACACACAAATCAATCCATAACAGGAATCTGATTTCATTTCAGGTGATATTTTCTAATCAAATCTTACAATTAATAAAGCTGATATTTTCATCCTTATATACCCTCTTTGACTACTTTACAATTATATCACAACTTGTAGAGGTAGAGGGGATATGATTAGTATCCACAGCACCAACCACAGATAACTAAGTTCATGAAGATCTGAAGACCTGCAATTGTTCAAGTCCAACAAACATTACCATGGTCTTGATATATGTGATATTTCAAACTTTGTATATAACTGATAGTTTCATTACATCAAATGTGGCTGTCAGAAAAAGGCTATTATAAAATTGGTAATGGGGCCTGTTTTCAAATAGATGTTCTATATATTCAAATGCATCTTGAGTAAGGATTATTATTTTTTCCAGTGGGGGGAATCTGTTGGCAGTTTCTTTGTATTCATTAAAGATGCCTTCCAAATGCCAGAAGTATGGCTGATTTGTTCTCTGCGCAGTAAAAAATTTACCTTTCAATGGCAAACACTTTGGCCACCATTTTCCAGTTGTTTTGAAAATATATCACTTTTTAAATTGTGTACTGCACTAGTCTACTACTATTCCTACTAAAATGAGAAAAGATACTGCTTATTGTACTTTTCATAGTACACTGTTAAGTCTCAGATTTGAAATGTGATGATGATTTGAAATAGATATATTTTTACACAGAAACATTTGTCTTCAACGTGTTGTTTCCTGTAACAAAAATATTTCATGTTTTTAACTGTCTTTTCAATGTTTATTACAATTTTCATATTGTCTTAAATTATCTGCTAACTTAATATGGTATATTATAATAATAGCTTCATGATACAGTCTTTCCTTAATTCTAAGATGTGCATTTTTAGCATTTTTAAGTTTCAACTTTACGGATTTATCTTATAATTGATACAGAATTGCCATAGGGATCTTTATTTTCTTTCTTTCTCCTTGTTCTTATAACTGATTATATTGTTAAATGAATCCTGTATCTCACAAACAACAGTTGAATCGGGGTATTATACAATTATTCTTGTAGTCCTGGCTTGGAAGTGATGAATTTATCCATTCAACTAATATTCTAACACTTCAAGATTACATAAGTATGGTGATCATATGTTCTGTTTTGTTCAGAAACCCTGAATTTTATGACTGTTTTCCTATCATAATCATTAATAGCACATAATTTTATTCTCAAATGTATCACAGTTTGGATGAGAAGTATATGTTTACCCTACACATAAGTAAGATTAATCTAGTTTTTATTCAGTATTATCTTTGTCAGGTTATATCATAAACTTATACTTTGAACTGGGTCACTTTCAGTTTTCAGAAGATGATAAATATGTTTTTCAAATATATAACTTCTCATTGTTTATACAATGTAGACTGAATTAGAAAATCATTAGTTCTTCTGTCAGAAAAGCTTAAGATTGTCACCAAGAACATTATAAGTTTGAAAATATCATGGAAAACTGGTACTTAAAATACAATTCTGAAAAGGACATTTTAGAATATAGTCTTCTGTTAAAAATCTGTGACAAATTGATCATTTTGAAAAGATATACTAAGCTGTAACTATATCAGAGTAATTTATTTGGCTATATCTCCAAATTCAGAGAATGATTTACCAAAGAAAATGTGCAATAAACCTCTCCTTTATAAATTCATACAATCTAAAACAAGAAACTTGTAAATGGGGATTAAAAAAAAAAAAAAACAGAAAAAAAATGTCCCTAATCTAGTTTTTCTCAAGGAAGAAATAAAGTTTTATTAAATAGATAGATTGTTGCATAAACTAAAGGTTTTATAAGGTGAAAAACATGTCAGTCTCATTAGAGAGAGTGGCAAGTAGAGAGGACTGGAAGAATGTAAAGAGTAACATTAATCAACATGTTTATTTCAGAACTCAGAAACTGCAATCAAGGTATGCCACTGTAGGGGAGGAAAAAATAATTTTCCATTTACTTTTCTGGCTGAGACCACCCTGTGATAGAAGACAGATTATAGGAGAAATATAAACAGAAGTTTAATAACACGTATACTTCCTGTATACATGGGAGACACCCAGGAAAACTGAATAACTCCCTGAAATGGTGTAAGCCTAAATACCACTCTAAATAACATCTTCAGCTAAAAGCAAAAGAAAGATATTGGGGATCGTGGGGGGAGGCAGTTATGAGAAGTTACTGGGAAAAGCACGTAAATAAGATTATGGTTGTTATGCAGATTTATGTTGGTGCCTTCTCCATTGATGAGAGTTTCTAGATTTAATCATCTTCCTTTTCCTAGTACAGAGAGAGACAGCCTCACAAATGGAGATTTCCTTTTAAATGTAAATGTGCCTTACAAAAGAGTAACTTCTACTAGGTTTTCAGAGCTTCTCCTGTGTCTGCTGTTTCTTAAAAATAAACAGTTCAAGGGGCACCTGGGTGGCTCAGTCAGCTAAGTGGCTGCCTTTGGCTAAATTCATTATCTCAAGGTCCTGGGATTGAGCTCCGAGTTGGGCTCCCAGCTCAGCGGAGAGCCTGCTCCTCTCTCTCCTTCCCACTCCTGCTTTCACTATCTCTGTCTCTCTCTCAAATAAATAAATAAAACCTTAAAAAAAAAAAATAACCAGCTCAAGATAATCCTTATGCCAAAGAGTCATATATTGGGGTGGCAAATTCTCCTCCCCTTCACCACCAGGAGACATGTTTGCACCAACACCTGGGACCTTAGTGACAAATGCTGACAAGTGCATTTTCCAGTATCATGGGGAGTAAAACACACAAAGGAGAAGAACATAATTGCATAGTCTCTCAGAGGGTAGCAAAGAAACTACTTTGAGTATTAGGCAGCCCAAATTCATGTGACTCAAACTGGGACATCATTTAAGAATAAAGAGGAGGAGCGCCTGGGTGGTACAGCGGTTAAGCGTCTGCCTTCGGCTCAGGGCGTGATCCCGGCGTTATGGGATCGAGCCCCACATCAGGCTCCTCTGCTGTGAGCCTGCTTCTTCCTCTCCCACTCCCCCTGCTTGTGTTCCCTCTCTTGCTGGCTGTCTCTCTCTGTCAAGTTAATGGATAGAATCTTGGGGAAAAAAAAAAAAAAAAAAGAGGAATCTGTGGGACAGTACTAACAGGTGCACCTTAAATATCCTAGGGAAAATCTTCTTTGTATCCTGATAAACAGAATTTTAAACTGAAAAGAAAAGCTTACTTACTTACTGAAAATAAGACTCACTCCTCTCAGTAGGGAGTTATCTGTTATCACAAGAAAAACTCAATTCAGATTTGATTAAAAGTCCTGCAATCATTAGAGCAAATGACTTTCCCCCAATTCTAAGGCATTGCAGATAGGACAGTAAGGAGTGGCAAGAGGCATGGTTGTTCTGTGCGTCTGAGCAGAGGAAGCAAAGTTATATAACTATATTGGTACACATTCTGTCATCAGCAGAAAATGGAGCAGCAGCAGTAAAATGTCAGTGATAAGCAAGGAGCAGATGTTAGTTAGGACCCACTGTGAAGAGAAATTAGCTGGAGGACTAGCAGGAATATTAGGGGGGTAGAAAACCAAGTAGGTGGGGACTGGGAATTAGATCCCAAATAGTATTGCAATACTATTCATATAGTTGACCAGGTTCCCTGAGGCCAAACTATATAGTTGTCTTGGGACTATATACCATATATATGCTTTCAAAATTCTAAGAAATGCTCTAATTTCAAAGTTCTAATGCCTATTAACTTACTACAATAAGATTTAAACATAGCTATCAGGGAACTCATTAACATTTTAATTTACCTACATGAAAATACTTTAAATCCAATTTTTCTTAATGAATTCTCTTATGTTAACAATTTATCCTTGTTAAAAAGAAACAACAGGTCCAAAATGTAGTCACTCATGATACAGGCCACGAAGACTTAATACCTAACCTAATTGCAGTGTCAGCCTCTCTTAGGAGTGGAATTTTAAACCAATTAGTCTAGAATTTGTGATCAGCACTTGTGAGGTAATCACAGGATAAGACCTCTGCCCTTCCCTCCAAGGGTAGGTGACCTCTCTTTTCTTTAGCTAATAACTTCTTTGTCCTACCCCATTTGTGCTTATAAAAGCCTGCATGTTATACACCTCCTCAAAGTACCTTTCTGTTGCTGCCCAATTCATAAATCATTGACAAAAGCCAGTCAGATCTTTAAATTTACTAGGTTGAATTTTCATTCTTTAACATGTTTCAGTGCACAGAACAATTTTAATTTTCTTTAATTTGCATTTATATATAATATATATCTTTTAATTGTATCTGACACACTAACTTCATCTTATTTATTGTTTTTTACTTGAATTTTCCAAACTGCTAAATTGGGATCCTCAGATTTTTTTAGTCAGTTATATTAATATATACTACCATATGTAGCTTAAATTTTTTGCAGTTTTTATTTGACAAGATAGTGCTGGTAATAGTTTTAATCATTAGTAAACTACTATAAAATTTTGGGTTCTACAGGAAGGAAATTTGTGGAGTAGCTTTCCAGGAATATGCCTGATTCAATTAATATTTATTACTTAGCAAAATACCAATCCCTATACCAGTTATTAGAGGTTATTTAAATATCTAAGTTCTAATTTAGCAGTTTAGCAACTGTGTTTATAGAAAAGTTTATCTTAGAATGGAAGCAAAAGTTACCACCCCAAAATATGTCTCTTGGGCATATGGATTATTATAGGCTGCCCACTTAAATAGCAGACAGGAAAAATTCTAAAAACTGTGTATAAGCTATCCTTTTGTAAGAGACATTTACATTTAGAAGGGAACTCTCCATGTGTAAGTGTGTCTTCCACTCTGTACCAGAAAGAGAATCTATAGAAACTCTCATCAATGGAGAAGGCAATGGCCTGAATCTAGGTAACAACCTTATCTCTGTTTACTGTGCTTTTTCTGATAGCTTGCCATAATTGGCTAGCCTGCCGCTCCCCCCCACCCACAACATCTTTTGCCTTTAGCTGGAGATAGTTTTTAAAGTGAGAGTTTGGGCCATTTTGGGGACTAACTCAGTTTTTCTGGGTCTGTCGAATGTATACAGGAGGTATACCTGTTATTAAACTTCTGTTTGTCTTTCTCCTATTAATGGTCTTTTACTGTAGGGGTGGAACTTAGCCAAGAACTCAGAAGAGTAAAAGGAAAATTATTTTCCTCCCCCACACCTATATAAACAGGTTGATTTATTATTAGAAGTGTCCATATGCCTGATGGAAATCCTGTTAACAACCTGAGTTAATAATGATGGAACAAACAGTGTAAGGAGCAATATCATATGAGTTCTAGAAGTAATATACTTTCCCAAATCAGTGTGACATTTTCTGCTGTCTTTTCACTGTTACAGTTTCAGGCCATATTCTTTCTTTCTTTTTTTTTTTTTTTTTACCTTAAATTCAACTAATTTACACAGTATATTATTGGTTTCATAGGTAGAGTTCAGTGATTCATCAGTCTTATAAAACACCCAGTGTTTATTACATCACATGCCCTCCTTAATGCCCATTACCAAGTTACCTCATCCCCCCGCCCCAGCAACCCTCAGTTTGTTTCCTATGATTAAGAGTCTCTTATGGTTTGTCTCCCTCTCTGACTTTGTCTCGTCTTATTCTGTCCTTCCTGCCCCCACAATCCTCTGTTTTGTCTCTTAAATTCCACATATGAGTGAGATCATATGATAATTGTCTTTCTCTGATTGCTTTATTTCACTTAGCATAAAACCCTCTAGTTCCATCCACATCATTGCAAATGGCAAGATTTCATTCTTTGGATGGCTGAGTATATATATATATATATATATAATGTCTTATCACATAAAGGGTTAATATCCAAAATCTCTAGAGATCTAAAGATCCAATCTAGAGATCCAAATCTAGAGATCCAAAATCTATAAAGAACTTATCAAACTCAACACCTGGAAAACCAAATAATCCAATCAAGAAATGGGCAGAAGACATGAACAGATATTTCTCCAAAGAAGACAACCAAAGGCCAACAGACACAAGAAAAAAAGCTCAACATCACTCGGCATCAGGGAAATACAAATCAAAACCACAATGAGATACCAACTCACATAAGTCAGAATGGCTAAAATTAACAAGTCAGGAAATGACAGATGTTGGCGAGATTGCAGGGGAAGGGGAGCCCTCTTATACTGTTGGTGGGAATGCAAACTGGTGCAGCCACTCTAGAAAACAATATGGAGTTTCCTCAAAAAGTTGAAAATAGAGCTATTCTATGACCCAGCAATTGCACTACTAGGGATTTACCCCAAAGATACAAATGTAGTGATTCGAAGGGGCACCTCCACCCCAATGTTTAGAGCAGCAATGTCCACAATAGCCAGACTATGAAAAGAGCCCAGATGTCCATCGACAGATGAATGGATAAAGAAGATGTGGTATATATATATATACACCAATTGCTTCTTAATTCCAAAACTGAATTATTTTCTTTAATCCTCAGCTTTCTTGATTTCCTGTAGCTTTTGAATATGTTAAATATTACCTTTTTTCTTTAAATATTTTCTTAACTTTTCCTTCACCTTATACTAAAAGGCTGCTTCCTTTTATTTTTTTTCACCAATGATTTTTTTTTTTTTTCTTTTGTAACCTAATGTAGCCATTGCCCTAGATTTTCCCCTTACCTTCTTCTAAAGAGAAAAGTCTCTCCAGGTTCTCTCCAGGTTTCAGATATGATCACTATAGAAAGACACTCGGTTTCTCCGAATTTGAGATTCACTCTTGCTGTTTTCTATTTGCTTTTTTATCAGTTACTAAGCCTTTTAAAAGGTGTTGGCTCCATCCCCCCTCTCTCTGAGGATTAATCATCGGTCTTTCACTTCTCTGCTTTCGGTCCTTTTTCCTCACACTGACATTTCCTAATTAGTGGTCTTGTTTTAGCTGCACTATTCTTCAATTTTTCAGTGTTATTTTTCAGTGTTACTCTATACTTTAATTCTATATTCCTTTTTGCATGATGAAGTTAAATTATTTTCCCAGTCGGCCTAAGAATAATAAGATTATACAATATTAGAGATCCAAAGCACATTAAAGCAAATATTGGCCAATCCCCTTACTGTTTGACAAGGCAATAAAAATAGCATTTAATAGCTTTATAATATAAATACACATTAGTGGCTTAGCCAGAGTTAGAAGCCAGAGTTACAATCATTCCAGGCTAGTATCTTTTTATTCCTACAAACTAGACACTATATTTTTCTATTTATTTCTATTTATTATTTATTTATTTATTTATTTACTTACTTACTTATAGATGGGGGAGGGGCAGAGGAAGAGGGAGAGAGAGAATCTTAAGCAGGCTCCACACCCAGTGCAGAGCCCAACATGGGGCTTAATCTCACAACCCTGAGATCATGACCTGAACTGAAATCAAGAGTTGGCTGCTTAACCGACTGAGCCTCCAGGCACCCCTGAAACTATGTTTTTCTAAAATAGTCAAATGAAAAATTCTAAATCCAGCATTATATACCTGACCTATTTGATAGGTTCACCAGTAGCTACATTTGGGTTTTGTGCATGTGAAAGGTGTGTTGTCTCAATTGAAATGTCCTAAGGTCATACCCTATTTAAAATTCTTATTACAAAGAGAAGAAAGCAAATGGCTCTAAGGCTTTAAAGGCATTGATTACCCACTTAAATAATAATATATGAATATTATTGTGGAGTGAAGAAAAATATTTTTCACCTACTTCTTTTTACTTTTTTTAAATTGAAACTTTTATATTTGGCTCACTTTTGTAGTTTAAATTTAATTCTATCAGATAGTGTTTTTCTAGAAACTCCATGAGTTAATACTTTATATAACTCAAGACTCCACACACAAATTTCCAGTCTAAGCAGACCAGCCTGCCTTAACATTTCAACATGCAGTAGTTCATATTATTGTCATGTATGCTCCTCTTTCCTGTCATCTGCAATATCCCTGTGGATACGCTTTCCTCCCATCTCTATATGGGTGTATTTATTTCTTCAATGAGGCTTTGTTGTTTTTTCCCTTCAAGAAATAGAACCCATTTCTACATTCTCTTGCATTACGTCTTTCTTTGACCAGTGAAATTGTGGGAATACGAAACCTAGGTCTTTAAAAGTCTTGCAGATTCTATTTTCTCTTTCTTGGACTGCTGTCCCAAACACTAGCTGGGCAGATGCCGGATCTAGTGTACTAGAGGGTAAGGAACTGAGTGGAGCAGAGACAAACCAACCCAGATAAACTTCCTTATACCAACCATCTGACAGCAAGCCTCAAGCATCAGACATGTGACTGGGAACATTTTGGACAATCCCATTGCAATCAAGCCTTCGTATGTCTGCAGCCACACAAGTGACTCTAGATGATATCAGGAAAGAACCATCCAGGTGAACTCAATCCAAACTGGCAACTCACTGAATCACGGAGAATTTGAATGAATTCTTTTTAGCATGGGGCTGTTTTGTTATTCAGTAATTGATCATTGGTACCACTGCATTCCTTTTAATACTCCAAACATGGCACTCCATTTAAAGCTATTTGAACAGATAAACTTCATGCAGACTTTTCTAATTTCTGTAGACTTGTAGACCTCTGACAACTTTCCTTTAAATGGATTGATACAGGGGTGCCTGGCTGGCTCACCTGGTAGAACATGTGACTTTTGATCTCAGGGTTGCAGTTTCAAGCCCCGTGTTGGGTGTAGAGGTTACTTAAAGATAAAATCTTAAAAAAATAATAAAAATAAATGGATTAGTATAATCTTTGAATATGTAGTTTTTCTATAATTTTAGAATAATTTCACAAATATAATACTTGTCTTCATAACACTTAGTAGGGCCAAGGTCTGAGAATGGCCGAGTTACCTGATGCTAGAACTCATGCTCTTAACCATTTCAGGCTAATGCCTTCTTGTAAAACTACTGCATAGCAAAGATCTTGCCTAAGGGAAACAATGTATTCCAAATTAAATAGTTGACATTGTCTAGATTCCTAACCAAAGTTTTGTAGTTTTCCCTTCCCCACGCCCTCCACTATTTTTCTTTGTCATCTCTTTGCATAGTGGGAATTAGCAAGGCTAATTCTAAATTCCCAGATTTCCTCAATCAATATTATATTTCTGAAGGAGCCCATACCTATATTTAATTACTTACTAATGTCAGTATTTCTCAAATTTCTACCTCCTAATTAGGCTTCTCTAAGTTCCATCATCTTGCCAACTAAATCAATCATAACTCCATGTGCTTCTGTCAATTTTCATTATACCAATCAAATAAAAGTGATTATCATCCTGGGCTTGACGGCCTTGTTCACCAACATTTTTAATCTATTATCCATACTGTAACAAGATATAGCTTTCAAAAATACTGATCTAATAATGACATCATAACATTTAGCTGCTGAAACCCTTGTAAATATTTAATACATAGACTGTGTAGACTGGTTACTGTGTATTCCTCCAACTTCAACATTTGCATTTCACCCATGCTGTCTTTTTCTCTGCTTCCTATCCACACTGGACTTTTATTTACTCAAATAAGCCATGGTCCCCACCAATTGAATGACTCTGGGCAAGCTGCTGCTTTTGCAATAATAGAAATTACCATAAAGAAAAAAATAAATAAATAACAGTAGGCTAAAACAAAAGTGACCTAAGTTTTGTCTGTTTCTAGTTGCAAAGAGAATGGGAAAAGTAGCTGAAAGAAGATAGGTGAATTAGAGGAATGGACTGGTTGTCCCTGGCAGAAGTAAAAGCTTATTGTTGCATTCACTATTTATGCATACTCCAGTACTCCAAAACACAATGGCTTTCCCAAAGGACTCTGGCAGTTGAGAGAAGAGTAAAATAAGCATATATGTCCCCTATCCTCTGACCTGATATCCCTTAGCTATGTAGGAAGTAAACACAGAGGGGGGCCTGGGTGGCTCAGTCAGTTAAGCATCTGCCTTTGGCTGAGGTCATGATTCTAGCCCCGCATTGGGCTCCCTGCCCAGTGGGAGTCTGCTACTCTCTCTCTTCTGCCCACCCACCCCCTTCTTGTAAAACTACTGCAATTCCCCCCGCCCTCCCGCTCATGCTTGTTTGCTCGCTGTCTCTCAAAATCTCAAACAACACAAAACAAAACAAAACAAAACAAAACATAATAAAGCCCATCAGCCCACAGTCTTCAAACTGGTGTTTTGAAGTAATTGTACAAAAACAACTTGTTATGGTAGTAAACACAAAGAGAATACACCAAAGATATATTTGGTGAGAAAAAATATTGAATTAAATAAAAAATTACCAGAAAAAAGTAGCAACCACACAGAAACAGTACAAAATATTAAAAAGTAAAAAGTAATATAAACTAAACAAGACAGATCAACAACTTTTTTTTTTTTTTTACGTACAGAACCAAATAACAATAAATATACTCTCTTAGGAACATTAAAGGTTAAGAAGATAACAAATATAAGATTATTTAAGGGCTAGGAAATGTGACATTGATGAGTAAGATCCAAGTTGAGGAATAGCTAAACTGAAGGAAAACTATTATAGAACTTAGAAATAAATTTAAAAAAATAAAAAGAAAACCAGGAAGAATAGAAGAAAATCTAATAGTGAATCAATGACATGAAGAAAAGGTCTGAAATAAACAAGGAAACTATGGAGACAAAAATCATGTAGATGAGAAGGTTAAGGTATAGGGATGGTTGTGACAAAAGCAATACCACAGGAACTCATATAACTCAAGTAAAGAAGGAAAAGATGACCAATTGACAGACTCAAAACCAAAATAGAGAAAAGATATTTCCTTTTCTTTTCTTTTCCTAAATTTATATGTGATAACGAGAGAAAGAAATCTGTTGAAAAAAAATAAATGATCCAAGAAAAAACTACACTGAAAATCAGCAATATGTAGATTTATTTGGGTGAAGTTATAAAGCTTTGGAACATTGGGACAAAATAAAACTATCAGGGCAAGAAAGACCATGAAGCATACCAATGACAACAGGTAATAAAATTGATTGACCTCAGACTTCTCCCCAATTATATTTAAAGCTGGGAAATAATGGATCCATTATATGCATTTTTTGAGGGGTAAAATGTGTACTCTAAGAAATTAATATTTATCCAACTTATAATTCATAGAAAAATATTCTAATGTGTTTAGCACCTCAGATAATACAGGTAGAACTCATAAGGATTTCTTGGAAATAGTAAAGATCTTAATAAAGACATAGAATCTGCCTTATTTGTTTTATACATAATGTAAAGGATGTTTCAGGAATCCAAGAGATGGGGTTTCTGTTTGTAGTATTTTAAACAGACCACTTGTTTCCTTTTCAGGTAAATGCTAATTAGATGTTATTAGCACTGTTTTTGGCCCTCTACTGAGGGAGAGACTTTCCAAGTACTCACAGCAACCAAACTATCAGAGCTAACTTTAATAAATAAGTGGACAAAGAGGGATTTATCTACATTTACTCAACAAGCTCTCAAGGTAAGTCTGGGAACTTCTTTCAAATTGGGTACATTTTTTGATACATTCTTATAAAATTCTTGAGACAGAAATGGCAGACCCCAGGCATCACATACTTCCATTAACATTTGGAATGGATTTATTAGTGACATCCTATCACAATTTGCCTATCTCATTTGCAAGATTAAGTGGAACATCCTGTTCTATCCTAATACACACACACATACACACACACACACAATCACATACATGTTTACACCAGAATTGTGACATTATTATTATTCTTTCCCTTGTCACACAATTATTTGTATATTTTACTTAATATGTATCAGTTATTAATCCTATATTTCCCTCAAGGATAACAAATTAAAAGTCATTATTTGAATGGCAAGTGATAAGATATAGATGCCCACGGCCACAAAATGAAATTTTCCCATCTATCTCCAGTAAAACTCACAAATTTGATATCTAGACTTTTTTCTGAGTTCTATCCATAAATATCAAACCATCTACTCAAAATCTCAACCTAAATCTCACAAAGATACCTCAAATTAAACATGTCAAACTAGACTTACTACCTTCTTCTAAATCTTCCCCACTTCCAGTGTTCAGTTTAAATAAATGTCACCATTATTTACCCAGTTGCTCAAGCTTGAAACTTGTGAGCCACGCATGATTTCTTCTATCTATCAGCCCCAAATCTCACAAATCTGCTTAATACGGTCCATCTTTATTGCCACAACCATGGTCTAGGTCACCATCATTCTCAATTTATTGGCAATCTTCTAACATCTATTTGCTAGTAACATCTTTCCTCCTTCAATCCAGTCTCTACAATACAGAGCGAATAAACGTCAAAAAAAAAAATAATAATGGAATTTCTCTATTAAAAACTAGGCAGTGGCTTCTCATTGTCCCCAGAATAAAAGACAACCTGTTTCAGATGGTAGAAGACACTGCTTGAATGGGGCCTAGATACCTTTCCAGGAACACCTTGCATTACTCTGTCAGTGTCATCTTCATTCCAATGCTGGAATTTTAGAGTTTTTAAAATGCGTATTATTCCAGTTTTGCATCTTAGCCAAAGCTATTGTCTGTTCAAAATGCTATTTTATTCTATATCTATTCTATTCATTTTTTTGTCTCAGCTTAAATGTTTTTCTCTGAGAAGACTTCACAAAATAGACCCTTCCTTCCATATATGGGTAGGTATACTTGTTGTGAGTTGTTCTGTACTTGAAACTATTTGATAATACTCTGAATACTTGAAAATATCTTTAAACTAAAAAATGTCTACTCTTCACCATAGTACATAACCTATGGGATATACCTGTTTTTTCTTTTTTCTTTTCTTTTTTTAAATAACCACTGAATTCTTACCTCTGGCATGTTACCAAAAATTGATATTTCCATGGGTAGTATTGAATTTGACTGAGTACATTTTAATATTCTGAACCTTTGTACCTAATCATTATCTAAAAAATTGTGTAATCTCTTAATTTCTGAGTCAAAACTTTACAGATCTGCAGGTCTCATACTATCATTTACACAATTCATGTAATACTAAATTGGCATAATAGAAATACTTTGATTATTGTACAAGCTGTTGACAGGTCAAACTATGTTCTGTTATTCAGTTTTTAAAACAACAGCAATTATTTGTATTTTTGCTAATGTTTATGATAGAAAATTCTAAAAGATAGGGCGCCTGGGTGGCTCAGTCAGTTAAGCATCTGCGTTTGGCTCAGGTCATGATCCTGGGGCCCTGGGATTGAACCCCGTATGGGTATCATCTCTCTGTTCAGGAGGGAGTCAGCTTATCTCTCTCCCTATGTCCCTTCCCCCCACTTGCGCTCACTCTCTTGCACTCTCTCTCTCTCAAATAAATAAATATCTTAAAAAAAAAAGAAAATTTTAAAAGATAGAAATGTGCAAAGGGTGAGATATACCTACCTATATCCTCTTCTCAGAAATAAACACTATTAACATTTTGCTTTACATACATCAGGGACAGATTTCATTTGTGTATGTGTGTCAGTGTGTGTTTGTGTATTCTCATTGTGCACTGGAGTGGGAGGTGATATTTCATAACCTTTAAATATTGTTGCTATAATTTAATTACTCATTACAATGTAAACATTTTTGTGGTGTGATTCTATCCTGCACTGCAGCTCTCTAGAACAGTAGTCATTTTATCTCTGCCCACCTTCTATCTTACCTGTGTGCCACTACCACATGGAAGATTCGATGGATGTAGACATGAGCCCCCTGAGGCCCCCGAACTATCTTTTTGGTTGTGAACTAAAGGCTGGCAAAGATGATCACTTTAAGGTGGATAATGATGAAAATGAGCACCAGTTATCTTTAAGACCAGTCAGTTTGTGGGCTGGTGCAAAGGATGAATTACACGTCGTTGAATCAGAGGCAATGAATTAGGAAGGCAGTCCAATTAAAGTCACACTGGCAACTTTGAAAATGTCTGAATGGTTTTCCTTGGAGGCTTGAAATAACCCCACCCATGGTCTTAGGTTGAAATATGGTTCAGGGCCCCTGCATATCAGTAGACAGCACTTAGTAGCTCTGGAGGAAGATGCAGAGTCAGAAGATGAAGAGGAAGAGGATGTGAAACTCCTTAGCTTATCTGGAAGTGGTAGCAGGTTTCCACAAAAAAAAGTAAATCTTGCTGCTGATGAAGATGATGTGAAGATGACGACGACGACAATGACTATGATGATGATGATGATTTTGGTGATGAGGAATCTGAAGAAAAGTCTTCAATAAAGAACTTTGTATGAGATACTCCAGCCAAAAATGCACGAAAATCAAACAAGAATGGAAAAGATTCAAAACTATCAACACCAAGATCAAAAGCTCAAGAATCCTTCAAAAAACAGGAAAAGACTCCCAAAACACCGAAAGGACAGAATTCTGTAGAAGACATTAAAGACAATATAGAAAAAGGTGGTTTTCTTCCCAAAGTGGAAGCTAAGTTCATCAATTGTGTAAAGAATTGCTTCCACATGACTGACCAAGAGGCTGTTAAAGATATCTGGCAGTGGAGGAAGTGTCTTTAAGAAAATAGTTTAAACAGTTTGTTAAAATTTTCTCTTATTTCATTTCTGTAACAGTTGATATCTGGCTGTCCTTTTTATAATGCAGAGAGAGAACCTCCCCTACCATGTCTGATAAGTGTTGTCCAGGTTCCATTGCCAAAAATGTGTTGTCCAAAATGCCTGTTTAGTTTTTAAAGATGGAATTCCTCCACTCTTTGTTTGGTTTCGAGTATGTATGAAATGTTATGATAGGACATAGTAGTAGTGGTAGTTAGACAAATGGAAATGGTGGGGACACATAAATATACCTGTGAAATAAACTCAGTATTTTAATAAAGTAAAAAAAAATAACAAAAAACAATGTAAACATTTTCTCTATGTGATTTAATTGTCTCTTCTAAAATACACACATGGACACATGGTGCGTTATATGGATAACCGTATTTAACCATTTGGCTTCTTTACAATTTTTCACTATTAGGAATATCATCAATATATGACTCATCATATTTGTATATAAATCTTGTACATCTCTGATTCTGTCCTTAGGATAAGGTCCTAAGAATTGAAATATCTGGATCAGAGTATTTTATTTTATTTATTTTAATATTTTTAAGAGGAATATGATTTTATTTTTAAGGCAGTAATTGATTTATAAATGGACTAAATTTCATCTGAATAATTTCAAAGTAATTTTACACAAAGTTTAAGTATTTTAAAAGAATTTTAAGCACATACAATAACCGAATTCTCAAAAAAATTAATATTGGTAATCCTATGAATGTATGAAGGAAAAAATCCATTAATAATTACCACCTACTTGAACTAGTGGTAAAATTTAGTTTGTAAGTTTAATATCTCATTAGAAAGAGATGTGAGCAGATCTGTAATAACACACATAGAGATGTGGTATTTAATTTTTATTCTGTAAAATATCTGTGATTATCACTGTTGTCTACAACTTATATTTGCAAGTATGACACATGATGGCAATGCTTCAGTGAGTTTTGAAAGGTTTCCTCTATTTCACCAATGATCTAGAGTGTACATTTAATAGGAATCTTTTCTAAGTGGGTATGCCTAAAGCATGAAAATGTCTGAATGTTCAAAAGAAGCAAAACGATCTCTCTTCCAATTCTTGAAATATATTCGTGGGTTTTTGCTCTAGCAACTGCAAAGTCAGGCATCTGTTACTGTTTGGTGTGGTGTTGAATTTCATGGTTTGTTAATTTTGCAGTTATGTCTACAAAGCTAATAAAAGGAGAATGGGTAATTCTTTTATACTGCAAAATTCGGACTATCCCTTGGGTAATTTTTCTTCATGAAATTCATTTCACATTTCTCTTTTAAGTGAATGAGATAAGTTTCTTGCTTTTTTAAGTTATCAAAAACTATTATGGGTTACTCAAACTTTAGACCTGTTAAAAATAATAAAACTATGGCTGCACACCGTTAATTCCCCAATATTGCTTACAGATTCTTTTACTATATAGAGGGCAGGATAATATAAAATTTTATTTAAAACATATCTCTATACTTCTTCCCCAGTCCATGTGGATACCCTTTTTATTATTTTCAAAATATATAGCATAATAGTTGACCCCTGGGTAAAAATAAATTCACTTAATGCTATAAACATTTCAATAATCATTCAGTAGACACTAAATGAGCATTTACTGGTGCCAGGCAGAAGCCCAGCAGTTCCAGAGACTGAGATCCAAAGGTAAAGATCTCTGTGTTTAAAAATTGTGGGTTTAATAAAAGGAGCTATATATATAAGTATATAGAGGTGTGGGGAAACACAGTAAAAACCTACGAATGCACCTGAAGTAGTCTTACATAGTCCGATAAAATCTGAAAGTAGATCTCGAATTGGGGCTCCACCAGGAGGAGCAAAAAATATTATTTGCATTTCAAGTATACAGGTTGCATACAGGGGATTAGAAACTTAACTCACCCATTATATGGGTTGGACGGAGTACAGATCAAGGGAGCCAGAAGCTATCATTAAAGGATTCTTCCTGTAGAAACAAATCAGTTGGTTTCACAAGAGGTCTTCCACAGCAGCTGTTTTAAATATCAAAAAAGGGGCGCCTGGGTGGCTCAGTCGTTAAGCATCTGCCCTTGGCTCAGGTCATGATCCCAGGGTCCTGGGATCCAGCCCCGCATCGGGCTTCCTGCTCGGCAGGCAGGAAGCCTGCTTCTCCCTCTCACACTCCCCCTGCTTGTGTTCCCTCTCTTGCTGTCTCTCTTTGTCAAATAAATACATAAAATCTAAAAAAAAACCCCAAACCTCTCAATGTTAAAAAAATATATATATAAAAAATCAAAAATACATTTTCTTAGCCACGTAGTATGAATAATGTAGGATCTTAATATAACTTAAATTAATTCTAATGATAGAGTTGAGATTAAGTGGTATTTAGAGAATATAACTTTAATATATTCAAAGAGACCTGCCCAAATTGAACAAATGTAATTAATTTTCTTATTAATAATTTTATTTTCTCTAAACAATGAAAATACTTTCTCAAGTTCTCAGTCACTAGGATATGTGTGAGTGAGATTTCTTACAAACAGATTTTGGCAATGTCCATTTATCTTCATTTCCACTGTTCTAGTCCAGACTGTAGTCGTTTGCTGGATAAAATACTGAAATTAGCCTGCTATCTGGTCCTTTTACAACTATCTGTTCCCAAACATCCTTTCAACCTGCTTTCCACATTAAAGTTAGAATTATATTTTCTTTCTTTCTTTTTTTTAAGATTTATTTATTTATTTGAGAGAGAGAGTATAAGTGGGGGTAGGTGCAGGGAGAGAGGAAGAGAATCTCAGGAAGATTCCCTGCTGAGTGGAGAGCCCAACACGGGCTCCATCTCAGGACCCTGAGATCATGACCTGAGCTGCAATCAAGAGTCACATGATTAACCGACTGAGCCACCCAGGTGCCCCTAGAGTGATATTTTCAAATTGCACATCTGATGGTGTCATATCCAGACATACCAAGTACATTCTTAGAGAGATACACATTTTATTAGAGAAGTTTAGTTCAGCAATTTTCAAAAACTTTCCTCTAACATTGTTTTGTAATTTGCAGTGTTACCTGCAATTACAAATTTCTCTGCACTTCTTTTTTTTTTTTTTTTAAGATTTTATTTATTTATTTGACAGATAGAGACAGCCAGCGAGAGAGGGAACACAAGCAGGGGGAGTGGGAAAGGAAGAAGCAGGCTCATAGCGGAGGAGCCTGATGTGGGGCTCGATCCCATAAAGCCGGGATCACGCCCTGAGCTGAAGGCAGACGCTTAACCGCTGTGCCACCCAGGCGCCCCTCTCTGCACTTCTAACTCTATTTCTAAAATAAAGTTACTGCCTCAAAGGGTAGTAGTAAGGATTAAGTTGAATAAGCACTAATACACTGCCTGACAGATATTTGTTCAATAACTGTCTTTAAAAAAAATGTCTTTTGTATGCTAAAATATCTCTTTAAAAAATTGGTGATTATTGGATGCCATAAATCAAAATAACAACATGAAGTATGCTTTTTTGCCATTATTATTTTAAAATTTTTATAGATCGAAGTATAATTGACATGCAATAAACTGTACATATGTCCCAAGAAACCATGCCCAAAATATCAATCACTTATATCTTTGCCCAAAAATGTGATCTTTCTTTCTTATCTCCTAATTATAAGACAATGATTGCTTTCTTTTTGGGCACTCTAGATTAGTTTGTAATTTCTAGAATTTTATATAAATGGAATCAGCAGTACTTGTTAAAAATACTATACCTTCTCTATTGTTACGCTTTTGCACTTTTGCTAAAGACCAACTGACCACATTTGTGTGGATTAATTTTTGGACTCTATTTTTTCCCATCTACTTTTTGACCATACTTTTGCCACTACCACACTTTCTCAATTACTATAGCATGCAGCACTATCGGTTGTTTGATATTGGTTAGTGTGAGTCATTTGACTATATTTTTCTTTTTCAAAAATGTTTTAGTAATTTTGGTTCCTATGAATTCCATATAAAATTTGGCATTAGCATGTAGATACTTAATAAAAATCCCTAACTAATTTTTATTGTGATTCCACTGAATTTATAGATTAATTTGGGGACAACTGACTTATTCAGTATTCTGAATCTTCCAATCAATGTACATAGTATATTTATCTATTTATTTGGGTCTTCGATTCCTTCTTTTCGGCCCACATTTCATGCACATGTTTTGTAAGATTTGCAATTTAGCATTTCAATTTTTTAACCTATTATAATTAGTATCTACTTAAATTGTGGTTTCTACATTTTCAGTGTGAGATATAGAAATAAGATTTTAAACTATGTTTGTAAGTTGTATTTTAGGACTTTCCTAAACTCATTTATTAATTTCAAGAACTTTGTAGATTATTTAGTATTTTTAAGATAAATCTTACCATCTGTGAATAGGGACAATTTTATTTCTTCCCTTCCAATTTGCTTGCATTTATTTTTTATTTCTTGCCTTAAAGCACTGTTAAAACTTTTAATACAATATTGAATAGAAGTGATGAAAATGAACATTTGTGCTTTGTTGCTGATCTTAGAGTTAAAACATTCAATCTTTAATCATACAGTATGATGTTGAGTGTGAGTATTTTTTAGATACCCTTTATCAGGATAAGAGTGTTTCTTCTATTTCAAGTTTGCTGAGAATTTTTAACATGAATATGTGTCAAATATTGTCTAATTTTCTTCTAGACCAAATGATATGATCATAGTTTGAGATATACAGAAATATTGTGAAGATAATGTAGAGTTTCTAGATGGCTACACTCATTTTCCTTTATTAACATCTTATATTAGTTTGCTAAATTTGCCACAGCTAATGAATCAATATAAATACAATTATTATTTAATAAAGTCCATCTGTTTACAAATTTCCTTAATTTTTATCTGATATCCTTTTTTGGTTATAGGATCTTATCTCCATATTACATTTAGTTATCATATCTCCTAAGGCTCCATTTGGCTATGACTTTTTTTTTTTTGATGATCTTGATAATGTTGAAGAGTACTGATCAGACATTTTCTAGTATGTCCTTCAACTGGGATTTGTCTTATGTTTCCTCATAAGTAAATGGAGAGAAGACCAAAAGACTAAGTTCTATTCTCATCATATCATATCAATGTACATGTTATCATGATTTTTCAGGTTGAATTAGTTTTGTTAGATTTCTCCATTGTAAAATTATTCTCTCCCTCACCCCTTTCTATAAATGGGAAGTTATGCTACACCTGCTTGAGGGAAGGATATTTACATAAATTATTTGGAATTTTTCTGCACAAAAGATTTGTCTATTTTTCAGACTTTTATTTATTTAATCATTTTTATATCAATATATTCATTTTATAGTAATATAGTAATGTAATGTAGTATAATAGAATAACGCATTATTGATATTGTTGCTAAAATTGTTCCAGATTCGGCCACTGGTATCTCTATCAATTGGCCCTTGTGTCCCTTTGGCATAATCTGGTCATTGTGTTTTATTTTGTTTTGCTTTTGTGAGGGGTGGGGACACTTCTTTATTTTCTGGCATTGTGCAAGAAGTCCAAACTCATCTTGTATATTCCATACCCTAGTCCTAGAATAAGCCATTTATTCAAAGACCCTTGTTTCCTTTTATTGAAGAATGATTTTTTAATTTTAATTTTTGAACATTGAACCAGGCTTGCTTTCTATTATGAGTCCTACTTAAATGTGAGGTTTTTTTATACTGCTAGATTTGATGGACTAATTTTCTTTTTCAGAATTGTTGGTCTATACTTGTGATGAATATGGGTCTATGTTTTTCTTTTCTTACGCATTCTTTGAATTTAGTATCAGCGTAAGTCTGGCCCCACAAAATGAATTAAGAAGTATTCCCTTCTTTCTATTTTCTGGTGAATCTTGTAAAGAACTGGTGTATTATCTATATTTTAGTGCTTTGTGGAATTCACCAGTGAAAAACCTGGACCTAGAATTTTTTGGAGTGGAAGGACTGTAACTGTGAATTTTATTTCCTTAATACGTATAAGCCCAGGGGTGCCTGGGTGGCTCAGTCAGGTAAGCATCTGACCCTTAATTTCAGCTCAGGTCATGAGGTCAGTGTTGTGAGATTGAGTCCCGCATCAGCCTCTGAGCTGGGCATGAAACTTGCTTAAGATTACCTCTCTCCCTTTCTCTCTGCCCAACGCCCCTCTTCTTTCTCTTTCTCTAAAAAGAAAAAAAAAAAGAGAAAATAGATACAAGCCCAGTCATATATACATATATATGCAATATATAATTAAATTATGATATATAATAAATATATATAAATTATATAATATATAAATATAAATTATATATACATATATATAAAATTTGTGTCTTTCAAAAAATTTGCTCATTTCACCTATGATTAAATTTATGGGCATAGAATTGTTGTAGTATTCCCTTATTACCCTTTTAATATCTACAGAATCAGAAGTGATGACTGCTTTTTCATTCCTAATATTGGTGATTTGTGTCATTTCTCTTTTTCTTGTTAAACTGGTTAGAGATTTATCAATTTTACACATCTGTTGATTCCTTCAAAGACAGGGCTTTTTCTCCCTCATTTCTTCCTTCTATACCTCTCTTGGACAAAGATAGAAAAAGAAAAATCCTAAACAGAAATCATATTTGCTGAAATTCAACAGCAATTTATTTCAGCAAATATGATTTCAAAATATATTGAGATGATTGCATGGCTTTTTCCCTTTGTTCTTAAATGTTAAATTATTCACAAATTTAAAGAATAAACCCTAATGGTCATGTCGAATTATTTTATTTTACATGTCAAAGTTTTTCTTAAATTGCACTTTATATAATACTTCATTTTTTTTAGGATCTTTCCATCGTGGCCCATGAGAGATACAGATCTTTAATTTTTCTTGTAATGGCTTTGTCAGATTTTGATTTTAGGTATGCTGGATACATAAAATAGCTGGAAAGTATTCCTCAATATATTTTTTAAATTTTTTTTTTAAGATTTTATTTATTCATTTGACAGAGAGAGAGAGACAGCCAGTGAGAGAGGGAACACAAGCAGGAGGAGTGGGAGAGAAAGAAGCAGGCTCCCAGTGGAAGAGCCTGACGTGGGGCTTGATCTCAGAACTCCAGGATCACGCCCTGAGCCGAAGGCAGACGCCTAACGACTGAGCCACCCAGGCGCCCCCCTCAATATTTTATTTTTTATTATATTTTTTTATTACTGGGAGATTTTTAGATAATATTGGTAGTACTTTCTCCTTAAATGTTTGGAATAATCTACTGGTAAATTAATTTCATCAGGGATTTTGTTTATGGATAAATATTTAAGAATGTGTTTAGTTGCCTTAAATGGTAGAATATGCAGATTTTCATTTTTCTTTCTGTCAGTTTTGAAACATTATATTTTGGAGAAATTTTCCATTTTAACTTCACTGACAAATTTGCTGCCAAAAACAAGTTCATAATATTATCTTACTAACTTTTTAATGTCCATAGATTGTGTGGTGACTGTCTTTTATCTTCTTGATTATAAGAAATGTTTTATTATTGCTTTCTTTCTAAAGTAATAGATCTAGGGAATTTATTAATCTTTTTGAAGAAGTAAGTTGTGGCTTTGTTGATTATATATATAGGAATATGTATTTCTGTTTCACTGATTTCTGTATATATTTTATATTTCCCTTATATTATCCATTTTATTTTATTATATTTCTTCATCCAGTGTTTTATTAATCAACCAAGATCACAGATTTCTAGTCTCTTTTTATTTTCATATATACACACACACATTATATATATATATATAAAACACTGTACATTTAATTCATAAACATATGATATAAAAAGACTCAGAGAGGTGGTACCTTTGCTAAAAGCAAATATATCTACTAATCTATATAATTAAGTAAACTGATAGTATATTTAAATTCATTAAAATTAAACATAATTGGAGAGGAGATACTGCTATTTATTTAAAAATGGAAGATAAAGTTATTACATTTCTTGAAAGTAAGTGGCATTTTATTTTCTTTAGCATTTTATATTGTCTTTATTTTTCAAGGTTAATAATGCTCGACCTCCATGTTATGGCCTCAGAGAATATGCTGAAGAAACTATATGATAAATTTTATATTTTAAGGAGCTCATATGTCTAAAGCATTCCATTGTAATATGACATATTAAAGCTCTCCGGTGATATATAAAAAGAATTATGCCATCTGTGATTTAGCTTTTCTCTATAGTAATGCTAAAATCTAAAAGTAGTAACCTTTTAGACGATTTTTAAAAGATAAGCTCCAGATGTTGCAGTAGGTTATGACCATCAGTAATTTGAGATTTTGCACTGTAATTAACACCCGTGATTCTTCTCTCTCGGTGTACTTTATACACTCCAGAACACTCCCACAGGAAGCACCGCTGATGGTCACTGGATTGATTTACAAAGAAAAAAGTACAAGGAGCAGAGGAGGAAATAAGCACTTTTAGGAAAACGGTGAGTATAAAAGAGGCATATGAAAAGACACTGTTAAGAAAAATATTTCTGTGAACAAAATATGGATACAGAATTGTGAAGAGGATCTTTACAATAACAGTGGTTTAAATTCTAGATTGTTAACATGAATATCCTCCCAATATTCCCTCACATTTTATGAGTTTCCCAGTCCACTTTATTTATGCTTTCTCATTCTATTAACTTCTAGCAATTGGTAGAAAGGATGTCAGGCCTAGAGAAAAATTTTTACCGAGCGAAGAGTCATTCATATAGTTTATTTACATAGACCTGGAAAATCAATATTTTTACTACAGCTCTATGTTATTTTGATAATTTTCTTATTACTTAGATTTATTCCAGTAATAACTCATAAAATGGTACATATGGATTGCAGTATGATATGCCTGTTGCCCCTCCTCTCAATTTTACATTCTGTGGCACTTTAACTGTCAGACAACAGTAGTAATATCTATATTTTCATCAAAAAAGATGCATGTAGTGGGGAGGGATGTGTGTATGCATATAACGTGTATCTAAATTTATTTACTTAATTCTCAGTGACTACTTCTCCAGTGGGTGTTCTCTCTAAGTTGAACTCCTGTTTTTATTTTCAACACAGTTCAAGCATATTTGAAAACAATTTTGTTTTCTGACACAATAAAATTGAGAGTCATCTTCTTTTGTCCTTGTTTGTGGTGGTATGCTAACATTCCACCAAAGCTCTGATTTCTATCATGATGTAAAAGTGAGTTGGCCAGAGTTCGGATGCTATGCATATATTGATAAAATAACTAGAGGAATTTCCAGCAACTATTTTCTTGTGTCACTGATGGAGTATTCGCATAAATTCTTACAGTCATTAGATCACGTTGATGATCTCAATTGATTTATAATGTCTCCTTACACACACACACACACACGCTCCATAAAATTTGGTATTGTGTGTTATATACTGTTATAAAAATGTAATTAAATTGCAACATAAAGGATTCAAACTACTTGATTTAAAGGCATATTATAAAGGTTATATAATCAAGACAGTCTGGTGTTGGCCAAAGAGTGGACACATATATCAATGGATGAAAGTAGGGAATCCAAAATTACTCCTCTGCACACAATTGATTTTATATAGCGTGCCAAGGTAATTAAACGAAGAAAAGTTAATCTCAATAAATGGAAATGGTACTGGAACAATTGGGCATCAATATATAGGAAAATATAACATAAAATTTAACTCAAAATGGAAAATAGATATGAATCTAAAATATTAAACTGTAATAATTCTAAAAGAAAACATACACAAATGTTTCTTAGGAAACAAAAAATAACAACTATGGTTATCTTAATTGGTTCATAAAAAATCTTGAAAATAGAAACTTTATTTTTACCTTGATAAAAGATGTCTATAAAACCTCCACAGCAGAGTACTTGATAATAAAACATTGGAAGTATTACCATTATGGTCAAGAATAAACAAGTGCCCCCACTATTATCATTCTACCCAGCATTGTACTACTTAGGAAGCTATGAAAAATGTATGAAAATTAGGGATGTTAGAAAAAAAGGGAAAAAAGGCAATGCTGTGGAGTTCCCTACTAATCCCAAACAATTTTCCAGAATAGTAATGTCATACACAGTCATTCTTTGTTCGTGATGGAATGAGACAAAAACATAATCACTCTGTAGTAATGTTTATGAAGACAAAATTAGAGGATAAGCTTTATCATATATCCTGATGTATTAGAAATCTATAGTATAAAAAAAAGAAATGGCATATTATGCAAATAGAACAATTAAATAAAACATCAAGCCAGAAGAAAACCACCTACATATGAACACTTGTTATGTGACAGATGGAGTTGCAGATCAATCAGGAAACATGAACTTTTAAATAAGTGATGGAACCATAGCCAGCCATGTGGAAAAATAGAGTTCTACCTCTCATCATTCAAAACAAATACATTCCACAAATAATATTACTAAACATTAATAAAGTAAAAGTTTAGAAGATAGAACAATTTCTTTATGATATTGGTGTGTGAAATGATTTTTTAAAATAAAATCCCAAAGTGTAAATAATAACTGAAAATGCTGATGATTTTGATGATATTTGATTATGAAATTCTGTTAATCGAAATCCATGTTCAAACAATGAAAAGATATTTGTGATACGAGTAACCAACAAATGGGGCACCTGAGCGGCTCAGTTGGTTAAGTGTCTGCCTTTGGCTCAGTTCATGATCTCAGGGTCCTGGGTTCAAGTCCCTCATTGGGCTCCTTGCTCAGCAGGGAGTCTGCTTTCCCCTTCCTCCCTCCCTTCCACTCATGCACTTTCTCTCTCTCAAATAAATAAATAAAATCTTAAAAAAAAAAAACAACCAACAACCAACCAAGAAATGATAAATGTCTATAATATACGGAAATACAGAAGACATGAGTCAAAAAAGTTATGACCTAAGAGAAAGTGAACCAATAAAACACACAGATTTTTTTAAAGATAAGCAACCTATCAATAAGTATTTGAAAATGGAAATGCAGAATAAAGTCACAATATAACAAAATTTTACAAGCAAGTGACAGGAAGAAATCAGATAATTAGGAATGATGGTAAGAATGAAAACTAGTGTACTCTCTTCCTCTGCCAGCCTAAGTGTAAATTGATATATTCATCTTAAAAAATAGTTTGTCATTCCCTAGTAAAGTTAAATATTTCCTTCCCCTAAAAGCTATAATAACACATGGACATAAGAAGACATATATAAAAGGATTTATATCATTGTGAAAGTAGAAAAAACTGGAATTGATAAATATTGATAGTAGATTGGAAGAATAAATTAGGGCATCTATAGGAAAGAGTAGGCTATAGTAGTAAAAAAAGGACCACAACCATCAATCTCAAAACAAAATAAATGTAAGTCAGAAAAAATATGTGAAATAGATTTCATTTATACAAACCTCAAAAAGAGGTAAAATAAACAATATACTTGGGGAGGAATACACACAGTGATGATAAACACTATAAAGGAAAGCAAGGAAATAGTTCATAGAAAATTCAAGATAGTATCTTGTTATTTGAGGGAGAAAGAGGCTATCCTGATGCGGAGGACACCTTGGGGTCTTCTGAGATATGGTAAAGTTCTCGTTCATAGGTCTGAGTATAAACAGTAGAAGGCCCAGCTATTATTATTCTTTAAGTTGCATAAAGTTTTTCTTGTGTGTATGCTATGTTTATTTCAGTTTCATAAGAGAGTATGAAGCAAAGTACTGGTAGAGGCAGAGATCTGGAATTAATTCTATATATTTGGCATAAATATCATCTTGGGCATAAGTTCTGAGAAACTAAATTTTGGAGACTGTTTCTTAGAGTTTGGGTAGTTATTAAAATAACTATGTAATATGAGAAATCTTTCCATTATGCAGTTTAAGGACAATCAGATACAGACATGACTATTACATTATAAATCAATGACATAAAAATTACTGATTTATTGCTAGTTTTGTGCAGGAAAAAGCATACGCAAGAAGAGCAAAGCTGAAAAAAAGGTATGTTTTCAGGAGCAAGTTTAAAGATTATAATCAAGGATGATTTGACAGATTATGGCAACTATGATAAAATATGTAAGGAGACTTTGAAAACATCATGTGATACTGCACCATCTCTCTGTACCTCCTTTCTGTTGCTCACATTCCTTGCAACAGAAATACAACTTCCTTTCAATTTGGCCAAATATTTCTATGATAAATTCAGAATTTTTTTTTCCTAGTAATTTAATAAGGAAACTCAGACCCACTATCAAGGGATTAAATATGTGTAAACTGAATTAATCTTAATCATAGTAAGATAATATTAATTCCTGTGGGTTTTTTTGAAGGACACAATATGTGTGACATATGTTTAGTTATATGAGAATTCATAATATTTGCTTTATATTTACACATTATTATTCTCAGACATTTTTAATCTATACCCAAAATGCTTTACATAGACAGAGAAACTGTCATATTTGTTTTCCTGAGCTCTCCAAAGTCTTTGCAGTTCATAATGCAGCATTCTTTAGTAATAGTACTGTCATGCTGAGATAAAAAAAAAGACATATTTACTTACACAACATTAAACACCCCCTACATCCACATACGCAGACACAAATCCAATTACCAAATATAAAATTAGCTACTGTAATTGAGATATTCAGGTAAAAAAATTCACCCAAAGGTTAAAAATAATAATTCTCTTGGTTAAAAATGTCTTGTATTATTTCCACCTTTTATTTTTAATTTAAAAATAAAATCACTTATTGAGGTAATTATTTCTAAATAAGGGAGGAAGTTGTTTCGTCTCCTATCCTTGACTCCTTGAGCCATCTCGCAAGATTCAAAGAGGTGTAAAAGTATTTACCTAACTACTGAGAGAGAGCAGTTAGACAGCAGATAGAATGTGTTCAACGTTCCCTACTCTTTACCTGTGGTTGATTTCCAATGCTACAGATCAATAAACTCTGCTTTAAAAGGAAAAAAAAATCCTTACTGAAAGGCAGGGGAAATTATTCTTGAAACACAAATGATGACGATACTAACAGTGGCTGCAGCAGCATCAACAAATCAACTCAAAAATCAAGAAATTATGGGTGAAGTGCAAAAAGAAATTGCCAACAGAGGAAAGTTACGATCGAATAAAAAAATAAATTAGTGATTAAGCATATTTAATTAATAAAAATTTGGCGAAAGTCCATTTTTTTCTTCAGTTAAATTAATCCACTAATTACAATAATCATATTAGTGTGTGTAAATTTTTACTGATCAAGTCATAGCTCCATCTTATCCGAGAGAGGAAGGTGAGAAATTATAAATGCACACAAACAGCTAAGGAGAAGATGCAGAAGATTCTGAGCAGGAAACACATGAACCAAACACAAGCACAATTCATGGTTTCATGGTGAGAAAACTCATAATTTTAACAATGAGGTTTTCTTTTTCCAGTAAAGCAGTGTTAATCATTCATTTGAAGGTAACTTTCCCAAATTAACTATTTTTAAACTCTGCAATCTCTTACTACTGGATTTTGTGAACAAATTTAAATTTTTTCAAAGGTAGGGTTTCTGTAAGAGAAACATATTTTGCCATTACGGCAAAAAAAAAAAAAGTTAAATTCACAGTCTTAAGCAGATTCTTGTAGAATCAAAGAAAATAATATCACTTGCAACTAGTCCAGGTACCACATGAGAGCATTTTTTAAAATACTCTTCTGTGTTCTTCTCTTTGTTAGCTAACTACATCAAAAAGGTCAGTGAAACATTCCCTTCTCTAAAACACTTTCCACTTTTTTGCCCTTGATCTTTTGATCCAAGATTGGCAGATGTGAGACCCTGAGGCAAAGCCATTGACTTGGAGAATCCAACAGAGCTTAAGACTCATACATTCTATTTTTGGAATGTTAAACTTCCCAACTGGGTCGTTTACTTTGGTGACTGTGATCTGTGACATACAGAATTCACCCCGGCATAACATGAGGTAGATTTTCTATTCCATATCCACCAGGGAATCCCAATACTTCCTCTATCATGTCCTATCTCCTGGTTTGCTTTTCTTGCTTACTCTCAGCAATGGTTACCTGCTATCACCCCTTCTAGCAGCCACCAGTACATTTTTTTCCCCCCTGTGTTTGGATGGTATGTATCTGTTATAGGATTTTCCTACCTCATTTTCAATGATAATTTCTCTCATAGCTGTGATTGGGTCTCAAACGGGTTGTTCAACCCCACCCCCAAGAGGAGTATGTTCTTTGCCTAAACATACACATACTAGTCACCCTTTCAGAAAACTCCCACACTACTTCATTCCCAGTCTCCCTTAATGTCCATTATATATATATATTTTTTCAATGGAGGAAGTAACTTCTTTATCTTTTTAGCCTTCTCCTATTTATTCCTTAGCATCTTCTTGTTTTTCTGGCATATTTTAATTCTTCAAATAACCAGTCCATAAGCAAGGCTAATCCTCTTAAAAGTCCAAGGCCACTAACTTTTGTTCTCTGGGTCCCAATTTTTTGACAGTTCCCCTGGGAAATATTCCTGTTAATCATGTGTGGGATCTCGTCTCAGTTATAACTGACCAAGTGTTAAATATAGAATATATTTTCAAGAAACTCCAATATGTACTAATGATTTGCTCCGGGAGTAATACTATCAGAAGTTCTGAAGTGACACCAAGAAAAGATAGCTGCTCACAGCTCCAGGAAACAAACAAACGAACAAAAAGTATAGCATGTGTTTTTCAAGGCTCAAGAGCATCTCTCATGTCCCTACTTACACAACAGAGTATTAGAGGCTTTTAAAAACATTCCTGAGTCAGTGCCAGCTACACACCATTCTGTCCAATGCAGCCAATCAAGGCAGTGTAAGCTTGGACCACAGCATGCACGTCTGTAGATCAGGCTAAGAAGCCTTAGAAATCTTCAAATACTGTCAAGGCCCGAGCTTTCTTTATTCCCACCTATACTTGGGCAACTCACTCCAAGAACTTAAAGGACTTTACCAAGATTCTGTAGCTACCAAATTTCAAATTCAGGAAGTCTACTTAAACATACTTCTTGAATTTACCTACATCACAGTGAGCTGAATCCATCCCATGTAGAAGATAACCTGTCAGGGACCTTAACGGAAGCACTAAAAGCTTGCTTTAAGACTCATATTTTATTTCATTTCCTGCTCTTTCGCTATGATGTGCTCTCCAAATGGTTATCATGAACCTATATCCCCACTTTCTGACCATAATTTATATATATAGAAGGAGATATATTAGATAAATAGTTGACATGATATAATATATTATTGACCTATTCTAAGCGTAAGGCAGCACAGGTGATGTTAATTTGCATTAGATGTGGACTCTATATTCAAGGAGCATGCAGTCTAATAAGAAAGATCAGATTGGTGCATTCTTATAATAGAAGGTAAAATAATATAAAGCTGCAAGTATAGTGCTATAGATTTCAAGTCAGGAAGGAATTCCTTCTAGTGTTACTACTAATAAAATCTCACTTCTTAGTTTTCTTGATAGGAATAACTAATCTGTCGATAAGCTGTATAAATTAAAACACTCAGTATAATTTTGCTGTTCAGAATTTTGAAAAAAGAGGTTAGCAATTTATGATGTTAATAATATCAATTTCATATGAACTTTACCTTGAATATTTCAGTTGTCTTTTAAAATAATGACATCCAACTAATTCTAAATAAGAATGTATGAATAGAGTAATCTTAGAGTTCATTATAAGAATGTATTTATATATGTGTACCTAGTATAGTTTTGTTCGTTGTTTATTTCTTTTCTTTTTTGAGGAGAATGTAAGAAAATCAAGATAGTCCACTGGCAAAAATGTGGAACTGAATATAGCACAGGAAAAGATTAAAAAAAAAAAAAAAGACACTGCCATCATTGCATTACCTATAAGTTAAACATCTCCTTGGAATTTATCTCAAGTTTTTCTTCTTCTAAGAACTTTAAAAGTCTTTATATGTTTCTTAAAATTAGTGTTCCCTTGGCAGCTACTAAATGAGATGGTTGCAGACAGGTGCTATTATCCTTACTGTAGAAAACACAGTGTGGAATATAACCCTAAACTCTGTCTCCTTTTCCCCACTGGGTGAGAAATTAATCAAATAACATGCATCTGTATACAGCATTTTTATCTTTTATCTAGAGTTCCTAATGCTCCATTACACAGGTGAGGAAGGGGACAAATGCCAACCAAACATATGAGTTTCGAAAGAGCTGTCACAGTTTTAGTTCATAAAGAAAATCTAGACAATAGTCAAGGTCAAAGAAATGAATGCATTGATAGAAATTTCTCCATAGCAGGAGATAATTTCTAGGCATGGCACGCTCAGGTTGTAGAAGAAATGATGGCTGGAAAGCATATAGATATTATCCTTGGTGTCAAATATATCCTTAGGCCTCTAAAGCATTAATAAAAAAGACGAGCCCAAGATCAAATCATGTGTACAAATGCTTCCATTGTAAAAGAGAACCCAAGTCAGCAGTATCAATAAGACAAAGCAGATTTTGTTTGGCTGAAGAAAAGAGTGATCAAAGTTGGTGAGATTAATTAAATACATGTTCATGGTTAGTGCATAGATAATAGAAGCAAAAGCCAGCAACTGGTTTTTAGAAATTGTTTAGAAACCAAAACCACAGGTGTCTAATGTGCCTGCCTTACTAGGATATAAGAAAGTAGACTGGGAGCTGATATAGTAAAAGTAGGATATAAAGGATGAAATTTATAACAGATATATGGTAATAAGCCTGAGGCACCTCTGTCTCAAGAGATTAATCTGAGACTCAGACTTGTAAACAAAAAAAGGAGTATATTTGACCCAATTTTCAAAATGTGATGTCTTTGATCTGCAGGGTTTTGGCCAGGCTATTAGCCTCCTGCAGTGAACTAGCCAGAGAGCATGGGACTTAGAGAAGTTAAAAGGCTTCAATGATTCATTGCACTCCAGTGCAATTTCAAAATTTCAGAAACTAGGAGGTAATACTGAACTAAAAGTTTAGGATGAAAGCTCAGCCTCAGTTAGGTGGCACAGTTGTGCAAGTTACACACATTAAAAATATCTTTTCCACATTGCTGCTAAATTATTTTCATCAATAAAGGTCTCCTAATCCAAAGACTTGACAAAAGGATTGTTTCTCCTTTTGAGAGATAAACACAATATGCATTGTTAGAAGACACAGGTCGTAAGTACTCTAAATAAAATTACTAACATACCTAAAACAAAAAGACCATCAGAAACAATGCTGGCACAGATAAGGGAAGGTTAGAAAAGTAAAAATAAATAAATAAATACACAAGGAAATTAAAAAAAAAAGTAGTGTCTCTCCAAGCCCTGATTAGGGTGGAGGGTGCTTTAAATATGAGTATGTGGCCATTTAAGCAGCTCTGCATCTTCTCTAGGATCTGTGAATAGAATAAACTTTGTTTTCTTGTGCCTCTTCTTGGTCCCCTTTTGTGGTTGTACTTGACTGACCATTATCTAAAAGAACACAGAAAACCATTCCTTTGCCTCCAAGTTTGCTGAGAAATCTTCTGATTAGAATTAGACTTTCTATGTGGATATGCCCACAAAGAGAAAATAAACAAATTGGTAGCGTGGATATCCAGTCCATTCAATTATCATGCTTAACTATGTATAAATTCATAGTCAGTATTAAATTTTTATCAGTCTCTTTGAGTTTTGTTCATGTAAATGAGTGAGTACTCCATGAAATTCTAATAATCTCTTGACATAATAATAGCAGAATTCTTGAGACTGCAGAGATGAGGTCCAGCTCCTGGACTCTAACAGCCCAGTTCAGCATAAGGTAATGTCACAGGGGTGGATCAGTGGGCAGCCAGCTTCCTATAGGCAATGCTCTTGTCTTGGTTAGGCATCATATTCAAATAAAACTATAGTTTTAAAACCCAGCAAAACAAAATTTGACTAGGCAAAATGTCATGCAGTAAGTTATTGTAAAAAGACCTAAATTCAAGAAGGAAAAATTGAGCCTAAAGATCCCAGAAATTCACAGAAAGAAAGAAAGTCCTGGAGCTGGAGTCAAGAGCTCAACTTAGCTAGTCTATATGGACTGTAGACTATGTTGAATTAACTCTATTAGTCATTCTCTCTTTCTAAATGTTCAGTATGCTTTAAATTGCTACTAATAGAATTATTTAATTGCTACTTATAGAATTATCTAAAATATGTTTGGAGAAAAATAATAATAGTTATTTTAAAATAATAATAATAATAACCTTAAAGTAAAAGCTGTGGGTATAAATGTGCTAGAACGAATCTACAAAAGGTGTAAAAAAAGAAGGTCTATAAGCCTTCTTAAGAAGCTCCTTGAGTGACTATAGGAAACATTTAAGCTCTCTGAGATTTACTAATATACCTATAAAATAACATGTGGCCTTAACTTCTTAAAGTGCTAAGTTATCGTGTAAATTCCTTTTTAACTACATCCTAAAACTTTATGAAAGTATAGTGGGAATCCAAGTTTAGCTGGGAAGGTTTAGGGCAACAAAACATTTCCAGCATATATCAGGCTATCCTAAAGCAATGATTTAATAAAAACGTTTTTGGTTCCAAATTGTCTAATTGACTAATTTTTCTATTTTAACCTGTATTGGGTAAACCTAGCCAAATTATAGAGCCCTTAAATCCTCCTACCCTCAGGAGAAAATAGTATTTTGGAAGAATACAGTCACATTTAACCATATCACTTTCAAATATTAATCCACCCACATTTTGGAACCAATTTTGTTAATATTGTCACTAAGCACAAGAAATATATAAACCTGAGGTTTCTTCACAAGAATAACAAAACAGAAAAAGGGAAGATAAAAAATGAGGTAAATGCATACAAGTATTGGTAATGAAAGCTGGCCAAACACTGGATCCTGTGGCAAGATACACCACAATTTAAAGGGGAAGTTAATGCCACAAAATAATAATAATAATAATAAATAATAATAATAATAATGTAGTAAATACAATAAATTAAAATAGTACAACTAGAATGATAAAAAAAGAGTCAAGGTTTTTAGAGTTTGGAGTAATAACAAGGAATAAAAGTTACACTGGGGGGCGCTTGGGCAGCTCAGTGGGTTGGGCATCTGCCTTGGCTTAGGTCATGATCTGAGGGTCCTGCGATGGGGCCCGCATCAAGCTCCCCTGCTTGGCCGAGAGCCTGCTTCTCCCTCCACCCCCACCTCATCCTCTTTCTTACTCTCTCTCTCAAATAAATAAATTCTTTTTTAAAAAAGTTATACTGGGAGGGAAAAATATGAAAGAGACAGGTAGGAAAGAATAAGAAAAAGTAAATAATTTAGAGCACGGTAGATCAGTAGCTGGAAGATGAACAGCACCTATCCTAAGGAATAGGACAGAAAACTGACTTGTAACTGAGACAAGGTATTTAAGAAGAAGTTGAGTAAAAAATCGAATACCTGACCTTAGTAATTTCAATGTTTCATCAGAGGGAAGGTGCCTTTAACATCCTCTGTGATTCTAAGAACCCTGAGGATACCAGTTTGGCCTCAATTTCATTTAACTGGTATCTGGACGTACAAAAACATAGGTGTAAGTATGAGGTGTGATGTATCTTTAATTTTCACATATACCTGAAATAAGTATTTAAAAATTTATGTAAGGTTGAAATGAGACACTTTCTAATTTTTTTAATATACACATATTTGGTGTGGATCATTATTTCAATATTTGAGGATGGGAATCTATCCCATAATACTTAAACCTGGTTGTCATTCAGATCATCTGGCATGCATGTCCTTAGGCCCATCTGTTAGGTTGTCATGGTGCCACACTGAGGAAGTGGCAAGCTAGTTTCAAGTAGACATAAATGCCAACCAAAGATTAATTTAGCAGGAGAGCTTGTTGAGTGCAAAAAGTGACATCTCCTATAAGAGGAAACTCTTGACTAGCAGTGCCAAATTGGGGCCTTGTGCTTCATTACATGTGAGTGCATCTGCTGCCACTTACAGGCCTAATGCCATAAAAGAGAATGACTTTCACTGTGAAAGCTACTTTGAAAAAATAGAAACATAGGTAATTGCATATTTTAAGAAAGATAGACCTAACTGTTGCATATCTAATGAAGTTGCTGAGATGGACACTTCTGAAAAGCTGATGAAATAAATGAAGGTACAATATTTCCTTACAGTTTAAAACATTTGATCAAGAATTTAAAGGGACTGTTAAAAGAAAAGAAGTGTATAGAGGAATGTGTAGTTATTAATGCTATATTAGAATTAGAAAAATGGGTAATATATGGAATGGATGTTAGCATTATAGAATTAAATAAACACCATGCTAAAAAGAGAAGGATACAAACAACAGTATAACTTAGGACATCACAACTTGTGAAATTTGTGCATTTTGGAAACCGATATAAATCATTTAAGATGCCAAATGAATGAAGAAAAGGGTTAGTTGGAAAATTAGACCCAAGAAATATACAAAGGTAATAGATGTCTATTTTATTTTGTAAAATGCAAGATTAGTAAAGTGTTTAGAATGAAATTAACAGAGTAAAATTCAGAATGTCATAGATTTTATGAATATGGCAAAGTTCAGAAAAGTTACCTCTTCAATTCACTGATAATAATTTATTGACAGATTCCTTCTGAAATATTTAATGAATGCCTAGAAGGTGTCAAACTCAGTGATTGAGTTACCTTAATGATTGACCTGAAGTAAATCTATATTAAATGATTTTTTTTAACTTCTAGATGACAAGTTTTCTTAGACTTTTGTAAAGATAGGTAGCTATTGTTAAATGACAAAATAAGTCATAACCAAATGGAAAATAATAAACAATTTTTCCCTCCTTTGGTTTCTATAAACTGATGCTTTAGAGATTCGCATTTTACATTATTATTCTCTTAAAATTACATTAACTTTGACTTGAAATCTCAAAATATTTAACTGGAGAGATCTATTGGCTCCATATCATCATACTTCTCTATTAACAGACATGTATCATGTGACAACTTTCCAGATAAGAACATGCTTTCTAAACTGGCATCAAATTCACAAAAATGCTTTCTTTTCTTTTTTTTTTTTTTTAGAAAAGTGGTCTATAAGAAATATGACATAGAAGTCGAGGCTTTTTCATATGCATAAAACACATAAACTAATAATTTTGAGAAATAAACCAAGAGCTCTGATTCCCACCTTTCCAAAGTCATAAGCAACTTAATAATTATTTAATACTGGAAAGCTTCATTCCAAGTCTTTGAAGTTAAGAATCCCTTTTTTTTCATATGATGTCTTTAAATGTATTTGAGGGCAGAATTATTTCCTTTAGTAATATAGCAACTCTCCACCATACTTCCTGATTAAAATGAATATGTTTCTCTGAAATCAAGGCAACTCTACATAATGGACCAACTTGAAATCATCCTTATCCTGATCTCAAGAGAGCTGTTTCTACTTCCTAAAATCCTCATGCTGGATTCAAGTAGTTTATTTTCTGATTTTGATTCTGAAATCTGATCGTTTTATTTTATTGAAAAAAAAAACTGAAACTTTCCATTTCCAGCAATACTGATTACCAAGTATTCCAACAATATCAAACATTATTTTATATAAGTTAATCACGCATTTTTCCACAGTTAAGCCTTGATGCAGTTACTATTATTTTTCTCTAATATACAGATGAAGAAACTGAGAACATTGGAAGTTTTACAGTTTGTTCAGGGTGTTATAGCTGATAAATGGAAGAGGTAGGATTCAAACCTAAGCAATCTGGATCCATACTATTCAGCTAAATTAAATCTTAAATGATGTGCTGAAAGACTTCGGCAACCACATTGGATAAAGTACAAGAATCATGGCTTTGACTGTATTACTGTGTTGTAAAAGAAAGCACAAGGAAATCAGAGCCCCAGAGCAGCATGAAACCAGAAATAAAGGGAAAGGAACTGCAAAGAATCTGGCAGTTGCCCTGGAGGCATCTGCTAATTTCTGGTGACTATCCCAGACTATTGTTTTCACTGGGAGCAGAAGACAAAGCCTAGGGCCAAAACAAGGACTAAGCTTGGTTCTGTGGTTCTCCAATCATAATTCACCTTTGGTGTATAAATCCACCAAAACACACACACGCACACACACACACACACACACACACACACAAATCCTGCTTCGCTGAGGGTGATACCTGTCTCACACTGGGCTCTATGTGAGGATGGAAAAATAAGTATCTCCCTACAATTTCTAAGAAAAAAATGTACTCTTAAAAGGATTCTACACCAGAATGCGTAATACCTTATGGTTTTAAAATAAATAAGCTGATGATTAATTTAAGTTGGTCATAGATTTTTAGCTCCCCTCTGGTACCCGGCAGAAGCAAACCACATCCTCTTTCAAGTATTATAGCTTATAAGTGGAGCTCAAAAAGTGTCCAGTAATGTGAGCTTATGATAAAATATGAAGCTCATGAGAAAATAAGCCACTATTTATAGCTGGAAAAAACAATGAATTTAGAATTATATTTGCCAAGACTATGGTCACTAGACTTATCAGTTACAGAATATTAAGTGTGTGTGTGTGTGTGTGTGTGTATAATGATATTATTAAACAGATACCTAAGTGAGTTAAGCAGATACAAAAATGCAACTAATTTTATAGAGATAAATATATGGTAAAAATCATAAATGAAATAAGCACCATAAAACAAATGTTAGAAATATCAGAAAAGAGAATTAGTGGACCAAAGATAAATTGTAACAAAGTACAGATAATTCAGTATAGAGGAAAAAAAATGAAATATATGTGAGAAGTTTAGGGATTTAGAGGTCAGAATGAAATGGCCTAACACCTACCTAACCACATTTTCATAAGGAAATAATAAAGAAAAGAGGAGAAGCAGGGCACCTGGGTGGCTCAGTCATTAAGCATCTGCCTTCGGCTCAGGGCCTGATCCTAGGATCCTGGGATAGAGGCCTGCATTGGGCTCCCTGCTCCACTGGGAGACTGCTTTTTCCTCTCCCACTCCCCCTGCCTGTGTTCCCTCTCTTGCTGGCTCTATCTCTGTCAAATAAAAAAATAAATAAAATCTAAAAAAAAAAAAAAAAAAAAAGAAAGAAAGAAAAGAGGAGAAGCAGCAAGTGAGATTATGATGAATGTGAGTATTTCAGAAATTCTCAGGTTCAAAAATCTCAGTAAATATCCAGAAGCAGTAATATAAAGAAATCCACATCTACACATCTATATGAAAACATCAAATTCCGAAAACATCAAATTCCAAAAACAAAAAGAAAAAATAGATTTCTCAGAAAAAATAATATATATCTTAAAGATAACAGACTTCTTAAAGATAAGTTATAATCAGATTGATAATAAAATTCTTACTATCAATATGGAAGCTATCACAAAGTAAAAATATATTCAAGTACTGAGAAAAAGTAACCACCAACCTAGAATTTCATATTTAGAAAAAACATCCTTTTTAAGAATGGAAACAAAATAGACTTTCTCGGATAAATAAAATCAAGCAAGTTTCTGCCAACAGATCTTTATATGCATAAACAAACAATACTCTAAGAAGGAAAATGATACCAGAAGATGATATAAGATGTGTATATAATTTTCCAGTGGGCTTTATGGCTCACTACATTTAAAAAATGAAAATTAAATTATTTGTAAGCAATTGGCAAACTGGACCCTGGAATCTATTTTAGCAATTGCTGCATTTTCTCTTATATAATTAGTCAATATTATGCAAGGATATCTGATTATGAAAATGGAAGACTAGATAATCTTACAAACTTTCCTTTACGTGATAGAGTAGGAAGTTAGCTAGATAAGAGCAGGAAACAGGACTTTCCAACTGTTGAAGAAGACAGAAACTGCCAACCACCCCCGAAATATGAAAAGCCAGGGAAAACCCCAGGGAACACTCATGTCCTCTTCCCTATAACCACTACCCAAAGTAACCTATAGCTTTATTACAATACATTTATATTGATGTTTTGGCCCTTCTTGTGGAGGATGGCTACCATAATAGTTTGGACAAGGACCATATAGGGCCCAAAACTCCCCCTCTCCACTGTTAGGAGGAGTCCTTTAGATGGCTGGAGGCAACTTCGGTCAGAGACCACCCTAGCTATGACCCATAACAAGACAGCCTTGACCCTGGCAGAGTTGCCACTTCTGGCCCTGCTGGCTCTTCCACCTTGAAAATGTACTTTTGCTTTGAGCACTATTAAATGCTTGCTTGCTTAAGATTTGGCTCTGAGTTCTTTCTTAAGAACCCAGGCCGGGTAACAGGACTTGGCGCTAACGTAAGGACCAATGGAAAATATGAGAATTAAAAAAAAAATGTATGGAGGCATTGGCTATTTGCAAGGTAGTGAGGAATTACAGAACCAAGAGCCAAGAGAAGATAGTGATCCAGAAAGTTAAGTTGGCTAATGTGGGCTATTTTTCCTCTAGAGCTATTTTTAATTCTGGATGAAGTAAAGTCAAATTACACACTTAAAAGCATCTCAATAATAGACAGGCAAACATTGGAGCTTGACGTCTTTCAAGATTAGGAGGTACACTTGCAAAGCCTGTTTCTGATTTGGAATCCCGTTAAGGGCAACACTCTGGGACTAAGAGTGAACCAAATCCCAACTTCCCTTGAGGCTCGCAGGATGCAAGCAGAAACCTCTTAAGAGAGAGAGAATACAATTCTAGGCCTCGAATTATATTTACAGTTTTCATGAACAATATCTAAAACACAATAAAAAATTACCAGGCACAAAAGGTGGAAAGAACACATAAATGCAACAAAGGAAAAGTAAGGACAATAGAAAGAAAACTAAGGGATTCCAGGTGATGGAGTTATCAGATGCTATAGACTCTAAAATGTTCTTCTTAACTTAGGTTACTTACCTAAATAATATTTTGAAATGTTCTCAACTGCATGGATATCCTACCTCTACCTGAATTATTCCTTATATGCTAGCCAAGTACTGTAATCCTAGTCTGAACTGAAAGCATGGATTGTACATGTCCTTGGTCCCTTATTTAAAAAACTTGGGGCATGATGTGATTTGCTACTCAGAATATATCAGAGTTGAAGAAAGGTAATATAGAATAGATTATGTAACACTGCCAGGGAGCAGCACTCCATAAGCAATCACTTTAATATTTCTTCAACAAAATGATGAATATTCACAGCTGATGAGATTTCCAAAAGACTACAAATAATCTAGGCCAGTGCAAGACATATTTCACCACCAAATAAATGTACTACAAACCTTTGAAACAAAACTTCTAGCTTTCAGAGCTTTTTGGATTTCTGAACTGTAAATAAAGGATTTGAGATCTGTAGTATATACACTATGGAAAGAATGAAGCAATATGAAAAAGTTCTGTTTTGTGAATTTCTTTGTTAAAATTATACGCTAAGAGAAAAAAATGAATTACGTATGTTTATAAGTCCATAAAATTTACAATTTTAAATTAAAAAGAACTTTGTACAATTTAAAATCCTATGAAATATGCATATTTAAAAATTAAAGTTTTGAAGTTCAAATCTAATTCTGGTTTTAGGCCATAACATTTTTCAACCTTAAGGGACATTTGGGATTCATTGTAAACATGTGGAGTTAGAGTAGGAATTTATATTTGCATTTATTTATATTTATATTATCCCACAGAGAGAATACTGAGTATTTATTTTGAATGCTGGAATATAACCTTAGGACATTACAATAGCATTTCAGCATGCAAACTTGATTTGCAATATCTTTTTTGACTGGGGATTATAACAAAATGCATTTTATTGTTTCGTTGACAAGTGCATAGATCCCAGTACATTTTATTTTGCTATTTGACATGAAGCACCAATGGAATATGTGTGTAGGCTTTGTGTTCATTTATCCCCTTAATGAAATCTAATATGACTGTCTCTTTTAATTTAAATTTTTAATATATTGAACAAATTTCAGGTCTCTTGTATAAAACCTTCTTAGAGATGTTTGAAGATTTTCCTTTCCCATTCAATTATTCTTGCATGAAAAATTTGTAATGTGCTCATAAGAAAAACATAATTAAAAAATTTGAAGAATCAAACACTTAGACCATGACTCTACTAATTAATGCTTTTCTTTGGGCTCTCATTCTCCTTTTACATTATTTGTAACAAATCATTTTCCATGAGATATAATTTCTAATGATACATATTATTAAGGACTTTGGAATAGGGGTAAAACCTTGTTGGATGATAAAGAAGTTTTATCAGGGCCTTGAGGTAGGGCTGAAGTAAGATAGGATCACATAGTTATGAAGAGGTCTTCTTAACAACTTTGGCAAAAACTCTGTGAGGGAAATATGGTGGATATGATTTTTTTGCCTACATTTTTAGCTATGACAAATATTGGCAGTAAAGTGATTTTCCCAATATCCCAAGGCATTTTAAAGTATCAGAACCAAGACTAAGCTCAGGCCTTCTCATTGTACATTCTTTGTCATTTTAGCAAAACTGCCAGAAAATTAACTTTGGGCAGGGCTTTCCAGTCTTTTATTCTTGTAATAAGACTCCTTCTAAAAATGCACTAGACAATTGCATAATGCAATGGAGATTTATGTGTTGGTTTGAGGTTTGAATAGGTATAATTAATTGTTTGCTGTGAAGTAGAAGACTGAACCAACTGAGCACATATGAGTGTTAGGAAACAAGCTGTTCCATGTTAATATCAGAAAAAAAAAGTAAAAATAAAAAAGGAAGTATTGCACCTCCTTTTAATTCAGTTATATTGATTGCCATCACTGCGAGGAGCCATTGCTAAATATGCTGCTGATCCTCTGACCAGCAAATTAGACATGATGAAGTGTAAGCTGATATTACCAGAATTTTAATGCTTACCCTTCTGGCCAGTGGAAACCCTTTCAAGCTGGTTCTCTGACCTTTTGACGGACTCGCCTTTATTTATTTTTTTTAGCACCTACTTTAGTTTCTCCAATAGCAAGATGATGCGAATTTATAAGACGTTTTCTAATGACCCAATTCTGGAATCATCTAAATCTTAAGAGTCAGATTCCTTATTCTAGAGAATGTTATTATAAACCATGATACTCATGCTAGAGTACTCATTACTACTTCTATACCATTGCTTTTAGGTCCTCTTAGCAGACAGAGTAATTCAGGATATATTATATCATGTCAACTATTTATCTAATATATCTCCTTCTATATATATATATATAATATATATATAGTATATGTTTGTATACACATATGTATATATTTACATATTTATTTATAAGTTATTTATATATTTAACTATCTACACTTTTTTTTTTTTTTTTTTTTTTTGCAGATCGAGAGCACGGGGGTGGAGGGGCAGAAAGAGAGGAAGAGAATCTTAAGCAGGCTCCACACTCAGCACAGAGCCCGACGTGGGGCTCAATCTCACAACCCTGAGATCATGACCTGAGCCGAAATCAAGTCGGAGCCTTCACTGACTGAGCCACCCAGGCACCCCTTAACTATTCACATTATTTATTTATTTATTTCTTAAAAGATTTTATTTATTTATTTGTCAGGTGAAGAGAGAGAAAGAGGGAGAGCACAAGCAGGGAGATCAACAGGCAGAGGGAGAACAGGCTCCCCACTGAGCAAGGAACTGTATGCCGGACTTGGTCCCAGGACTCTAAGATCATGACCTGAGCCAAAGGCAGACACTTAAGCGACTGAACCACCCAGGCATCTCAAATATCCACATTTAAAGCCATGAATTCACATAATTTCAATCCAACATTGCAAAGTTCATTGTAATCTTTTTTTTAATTTGTAGCCCCTTTCCCCAACAATGAAAAATCTGCATCTCATTTTCTTTAATGTACTTACTTATTTGTTCAAACTTAAAATATGTAAAAATTTCTAGATTGCTAACCCATACCACAGGGAATACCAAACCAAATAACTAGAGAGCAAAATTTGTTTACAATTATTTTATACTTAGCTATTTGTTTATTACTTACTGTTTACTAACATATTGTGAATTACACATTATTTATTATTAGGCATTTATATGCTTTGAGTATAATGCACAAAACTAAAGTGTGCTATTAGGTGAAATTTGGAATATTCATTTACCTATGTAAGATTTAGAGTATCTATACCAACACAGAAATTTCCCTCATGCCTTTCTCTGTTAACCCATGCTCTTACTTATTCTTCAGGAGTATACAATGTAGGTATCTTCTGGTTCTAGTTTCTTTCATTCATCCTAATGTTTTTAATATTCACCCATGTTTGTGGAAAATGACAAGAGTTTATGTCTTTTAATTGAAGGAAAATAGTCCATCGTCTGAATATACCATGCACATTTTATTTATTCTTGTGTTGCATAATGTGATACTTATTTGGATAAACTACACCCAAAAACATATCTTGAGCTCAGTTTAACATTTTACTTTTATTTCTTTATTTTTAAAGATTTTATCTAATTATTCGAGAGAGAGAGAACAAGCGGGGGGCAGAGGCAGAGGGAAAGGGAGAAGCAGACCCTTGCTGAGCAGGGAGGCAGACACCTGAGCCAAAGGCAGTCGCTTAACTAACTGAGCCAACCAGGTGCCCCTCAGTATAAAATTTTACTTTTAAATAAGCACCAAATAAACACCTTGAATTAGCACAGCTAAGTTGTGCATAGGTTCTCTTAAGAGAATAGTAATATATAAAGAATTCTGAAAGTAGTAGATTACTTAATCCATGAAACATATAAGCTCCTCTATTTAATACTGTATTCTACAGTGTTATATTTCATTCACAATGTGACTTAGGATCAAGAATTTCTCTACTTGAATAGATAGGGAAATTAATTTATGTAAATCTTAAAATGTATTATATTTTTATTTTGTTGAGGGAAATTTACTGGAATTAAAGCTCAAAGCAGGTGAACTATCTCATGACTGAAATAGTTTTCTGCTAATCAGGTTATCATTGGCTCACTCAGAACGTCTTGTTTTTAAACTGCCTATATTCCTACATAGAGGCACCTGAGGAATCTCAGGGCATGATTATTTTGGGCTAGTTTTATAAAAATGAATTTAAAAAGCATGTGTACTCTTATTTGCTTTCTATTTTAACTCATTTGCTTATCAATTCTCTGCATATTGCTTGACACAATTTGATGCAAAATTGCAGAAGTGGTGGATTGTGTTCCCATGTCTTTAAAGTCAATTTAAATCCTTTTACAGGGATTTGGTTATTATCTTTGGTGAATTACTTCTGCTAAAATCATTCTTTCAGCTTGCCAGATAGGACTTTTTCTATTTGTATCCTTTTTTAAGGCAAAATATCACCACCAACTTTTATTTACTCTTTCTAACATATGTTTACTTAAACATATATTACTACTAAAGACAATAAATTTAATTAATGAGCTGTGTCCATTTTAGTACCAGAAGATCCATTCTCTATCCAAGACCTGTAATTTTATATTTCACTTCTGCCTCCTGTTTAAAGAATGTGGATGATTTTAAATTATAACCTTCTTGCTAATTATGCTTATAATTAACAATATTATAATCCATTTATCTAAACTCTTAGGAGTATTTGGCAACTCTAGAGATTATTTTCTAAATATTTTTAAATGGTATTGTGGTATTAAAAATTACATGACTGATTGTGATAGATTGGCTTCAAACTAGCTCCAATTCTCCACATTTCCATTAATCAAACCCTTTGTAATGTGATTTTGCATCTCCTCACATCAAGAGATCAGGTCTCTTAGAATATCCTACTCTTAGAATCTGGTCTGGGCTTATAACTTGCTTTCACTAAAAGAATGTGGCAGACTTGATAGTGTTCGCATTCCCAGCCTGAATCTCGAGAGGTCTTATAAGCCTCTAAAAAGTCTTCCGCTGCCCTGCGAACAAGCCTGGCTAACCTACTGGATAATAAGAGATATACTGCTAAGTTATTTGAATCAATCCAATCAGCAGACATATCTATAAGGTCATCATAAGCCATCTATCCCCCAAGCCAACTGATAAGTTAGCAGTTGCCATACGAGTAACTCTGGCCAAAATCAATGGAAAATGGACCACATTATCAAAACCTCCCAGATAAGCTTCATGAACATTAATAATGCTTATTCCTTTAAGCCACAAAGTTTGGGGGGGCAGGTTATGTAGCACTAGTTAACCAATACACTGGTTATTCTTAAAAACATGCCTTTTAGGGGCACCAGGGAAGCTCAGCTGGTTGAGCATCCGACTCTTGATTTCAGCTCAGGTCATGGTCTTGGGGTTGTGAGATAGTGTCCTATGTCAGGCTCAGAGCTGGGCATGAAGCCTGCTTAAGATTCTCATTCTCTCCCTCTCTTTCTGCCCCTGCCCCTCCCTCCCTCTCTTAAAAAAAAGAAGAAAAAAAGAAAACTGACAGATAATGTGTGAAAATAGTATGTATTTCCAGATATAGAATTTTAACAAATAAACATTTTAAATAAATTAATATATTCAGTAATACTTCAAGATGTAATGATATTGTAAGGACTTTAGTATCCTTTACATTCAAAGATCAGATCATATGTATTTACTGTAGTACTATTAAATTTTATGAAGAGATTGACTCTCTTAAAGGGTAGGACAAGTATATGTTGATAATTGGGATCCTCCTTAGATTAGTCATTTGTAGTTACAAGCTATGATTTTATAATAATTAATCTCTATGTCTTCTGGAATAAATGAAATACTTAGTTTTGGGCATTGTGAAGTGTATACTAATTATGCCTCTTGAATGACACTTTATTGTATTTTCACTCAAACCCAAATAATTTTCTCCACCAGTTGTCTACCGTGGTATTATAATCACAATAAAACTGCATAGCTCTATAAACATTTTATTTAAAAAAGAAGTCAGGTTAAGAGAAGAAAATGATGTTGAGACTAAAGTGGGAGACAGGGAGAGTTTGTACAATAATAAACTCTGAGAGTGATGCTCAAGGATAACTTTTAAATGCATTATTTACTGTAATAATTTTTCTTAGTTGGCAGTTTAATTTAGAAAAAGTTAGATATCTTTGGAAGACTATACATACTCTATTTTTCCAAATCATTGGTCCATGATTCAGTAAAATTGTACTAAATAATTACTTCACGTGAATTGCCTTTTTTGGGGTTTTATAAGAATGTTTATTATTGTAGCATAAAGATAACAAAGTTTGTTCAAATATATGTAATCCAATTCCTATTTTAAATACATAAGAATAGATAACATATCTTTCAAAGGAATTGAGTTCATCCTATTTACAGATTTTTACTGCATTTGTGCAAATGCAATTATTTTCAGTTGAAAACATCTTAAGAAAGTAGAGTGACATAAAAATTATGTAAATATGTACAATATATTTAAATAATACAATGGAATAAGAACACCAAATGTGGTGAGTTGAGCTAATCCATTAAAATATTTTAAAATGAATCATGTGTTTTTGATTCCAAAAGAATTTAGCCTATAACAAAGTGGATTATTTGTATGTTTGATTAAAAAAGATTCAAATGTGTCATGACATGATTTTATCTATCCTCGTGATGTTTTCATCAGAGCAATATATCCATGATATACTCCTATCAAAAAATTGTGTGAAGCTTTCTCTTCCTTCTTCTGTTTTCCTCTTTCTTTTTTTTTCTTTTTTCCCCTCTCTCTCCCTCTGGCTTTCTTCCTCATTCCCTCCTTCTTCCTTCCTTCTTTCCTTTCATAGATGTAAAATATGAAAGAAGTCCCATTGCTATTTAGAGATCACTTAAGTATGCTGCTTGTCCTGGCTCAATTCATTCTCAGCCAGCATTTGCAACATGACTCACCTACTTACTGAGTGCTACTAAATGCCTGAAGCAAGGACAATAGTAGTTTAGATATTTACTCAAGCTCCATGGAACCATAGAAATTTAAGTAATCTAAGAATTGAAGATTGTATGATTTAATATGTATGTTTTCATTAAAGTAAAAAAAATAAAAAAGTAAAAAAGTTTAAAGTAAAAAAAATTTATTTCTTCATTTGAATAATTTTGCAGGTGTTTTGCTGAAAAAAAAAAAAAGGTCTCCAACTGCTCATTGGAGGAAATATTAAATTCCTGAAGCGTAGTGTGATGGTTTCTCCTTCTACCTCTCTCTTTCATTGTCTCTTTCTTTCTTTTCACTTTTTATTCTTAGATGGGAATAATGAAAAATGTCTAAGGTGGCTAACATTTGTATTAGAATAGATATCAATTGTAAATCAATATTATGAAGGCAAATATATGTTTCTTTATTTGATTACTACAATTATTTATGCTTTACATTTTTGGGTCCAGAATATTCTGGTCACTTTAAAGAACAAAATTTGACTAGTATAAATGGATTTTAGTTGAAAGACAGAGACCATCAAATATCAGAAAAGAATAGTAATGAATTGATGATGATGACCAACACAGAAAATGTTAGTACATGTTATAATTTACTTTATAAGAAGTGTTTAAAAAGGCTTTTGATGGCTTCATCAATAGCTTTTCTTTGAAAGGTAAGAGAAGATTTTGGAAAGTGTAGTGCAGTTTTTCTCCAACTATGGTGAAAGACTGTGCTTATTCTTTGATTGAAATCCATTGAAGGTGGATACTTTTGTAAACTGCAGTAAGATGAATTTTTAGAAAAGTGTAATAAAATCCCCATTTATGTTAGATTCAATGCTCTTTAGTTGAATTGCTCGTTTCAATTTAATTCTTTTTACTGACCAGTAACAAGAAGTCAATGGACTGTCACCATTTATTGTATCTGTTTTTGTTTATTGTCCCTTTCTTCTTTTTATGATATCCAAAGTTCTCAGTTACTTGTGATATTGACTCTCTCCCAACTTACACTGCTCTTATCTCAATCCAGGGAGGAGTATCTGAATCAAACTGACCAATCCAAATACCCAATCCAAATGCCACTTCCACCTCTGTATTTAACTTGCAGATTG
>NW_024423675.1:14442158-14457445 GCF_017311325.1 Ursus maritimus
GAGTATGGAGAAGAACACTGGAGATTTATTTCAATCCCAGAAATGTCATATATCACTTTTGCCTAAATTCTACTGGCCAGAACTCAATCACATTGCACCTGCTAACTGCGAAGAAGACTTAAAAATGATGCCCAGTGTGTTTAGGAGGACATGGAAAGATGTTCTGCCTCAATGGTTAAGAAGTATACAAATGAACAAGCAAAACCACATAAAATGCAAGTGAAAAGAACAGATGTTGAGATAGCCACAGAGTATGAAAATAAAAGGATTTGGGCTTTGGGATTTTGTTCCCCCATAAGAGTGCATGAGTGAAAATCTTAATTCAGCAAGGTAGAATGAAGAGGACATGTACTTTACATCCTACTCCTGAGATTTATGGTCTGTGAAAAAGCAATTTTCTTCCTCTTGATAAAAAAACCATGAAAACTGTGTCCTCAGAATGGAGACAATTTTCAATTAAGTTGTAGTAAAGTGAAGCCTTCAACAAAATGGCTGAGGATGCCAGCTGTTGGTTTATAAAATAACAGGGGTTTGATTTAGCACATTAGATAGTGATGGGGCACCAAGGGAAGGTTGGGTTGGAAGAAAAGTAATAAAAAAGTAATATGGCAATGAGTACATAAGGGGATACATGCCCAGGGTGGCTTCTGTCTTGTATAGTGACCACGGATAATAGTGAGATGAGGATGGCACACTCATTTTGATGATGTAATATATCTGAATTATCTAATGAAAAAAATAAATGATAATAAAAGATTAAATTATATCTTCTAAGCTTATGTAGATACTTAGGTGGTAAATTAGTAAGAAAAAACACACTTTCTTGACTATATCAAAAACATTAATTTCAGGGGCACCTGGCTGGCTCAGTCAGTAGAATATGCAGCTCTTGATCTCGGGTCGTGAGTTTGAGCCCCAAGTTGGGTGTAGAGATTGCTTAAATAAATAACCTTTAAAAAACACATTAATTTCAACAGTGATATATATAAATAAAATCAATGAAAGTTTATCAGGCATAACAGTTAAATCAGATGGATGAAGTAATAGCAAGACCTATTTGAATGACACACACAAGAATGTACCATTTTGAAATGGTGCAAAATTGGGGCACCTGGGTGGCTCAGTCAGTTAAGCGTCTGCTTTTGGCTCAGGTCATGATCCCAAGGTCCTGGAATCAAGCCCCACATAAGGCGCCCTGCTCAGCCAGAAGCCTGCTTCTCCCTCTCTCTCTCTACTGTTCCCCCTGCTTGTGCTCACTCTGTCTCTGTGAAAGAAAGAAAGAAAGAAAGAAAGAAAGAAAGAAAGAAAGAAAGAAGAAAAAATGGAAAAAAGAAGAGGAAAGAAAGAAAGAAAGAAAGAAAGAAAGAAAGAAAGAAAGAGAGAGAAAGAAGGAAAGAAAGAAAGAAAGAAAGAAAGAAAGAAAGAGAAAGAAAGAGAGAAAGAACAAAAGAAAGAAAAAAGAAGAAAGAAAGGAAAGCAGTGGTGCAAAACTGTGCAAGGAATTAACTGAGAAGTAAGTGAATGAAAGTAGAGAATGGTAGTATCAGTAGAAAGAGAATTTAGCAAAGTTTAACAGATAAAGTACATACTCATCCAGATGGGTGTAAATAGCAGCACCAGGCTTTGAAATTAAAGACTGAGAGAGTAATCCCTTCCCTTTGAATTCTACTGAGATCTCTTAAGTTTCCGCTTAAATAAATAGCCCACCAACATTTGTGTGCAGGTGTTTAGTCTGTAGAAGACAGAAAAAAAGTGAAAGAAAGACATTAGGAAAAATGTTCCAGGGAACAAGGTAAAAACAATGCTAGGGATCTTTGTCCGTTTTCCTCAGATTGCCAGGTGAGAGGACAAAACTTGGAGAGAACGCTTTGATTGCACAACAGTTGAATAACTGAATATATTCATTTGATTGAATTTTTGTGCTAAAGAGATGAATTTGCAGAATTTTAGTCTCGGAGAAGTGACAGTGAGGAATAAATTATACTTAAGATCATCAAACTAGTTCATGGCAAAACTGGCGTGAGTACTTGGTCTCTTCTGTCTTGAAATAATTTGGTCTAAAAAAAATCATTACAGGGGCGCCTGGGTGGCACAGTCGTTAAGCGTCTGCCTTCGGCTCAGGGCGTGATCCTGGCGTTAGGGGATCGAGCCCCACATCAGGCTCCTCCGCTAGGAGCCTGCTTCTTCCTCGCCCACTCCCCCTGCCTGTGTTCCCTCTCTCGCTGGCTGTCTCTCTCTCTGTCAAATAAATAAATAAAATCTTAAAAAAAAAAATCATTACATCTTGTCTCTCCCCACATCTTCAAAGAGGCAGCTACCCACTGACAACTCCCTTCCTCATGCAACCTAGACTTGATGTTTCCACCCTGACAAGGGCAATTAGTTTCACTTCCTTTTCATTATAAAATGCCTGGCAAAACATTGAACTTGAATTAATTTATCTGTCCTATACAATGGTTGCTGGGAGCTGATGGGAAGAATATACGAGTTTTCACACCAGTACAAAGAAAATATATTCTCCTCTAACTAAAATTAGGCTTTGAAATCTTTCTATAAGTTTCACTTGTATCCTTAGGCAATTATTTCTCATATGTTGTAAATTGATTTGTTCACACTTTCTATACTGAAACATCCCACATCTGTGCACACTTGGGAAATTTGCCTCTTGTTAAAAGCTAAACTCTCAATCGATGCTTTAACCCTTTCTTATCATTCTAGGTTCTTACTCTACAGCTATCAGCTCGCCCTCCTGTCCTCAACTTCTCTTTTTCTACTAATTTCTTTTCATTAGAATTTGAAATGCTCAAATGTCTTCTACCATTGTAGCAACCACATCTTACCTGAAATATTTCCTCTTGGTTTCCTGAACTCTCACAGATTGTCTACCAAGTTTCTGTACAGTTTTTTTAAATTATTTTGTACAGCTTTTTTAAATTATTATTTTGTTAATATTTATTTATTTATTTCAGAGCGAGAGAGCACGAGCAGGAGGGGCAGATGGAGAGGAAGAGAGAATCTCAAGCCGACTGCATGCTCAGTGCGAGACCCACTAGGGGCTTTATCCCACAACCATGAGATTATGACTTCCGCAGAAACCAAGAGTCAGAGGCTTAACTGACTATGCCACTCAGGGTCCCATGTAGAGATTTTAGATAATCTCTTAAGCTCCTAAATGCATGTTTGTGAAGTGGATGCACCAGAATTACCTAATTTTAGTATGAGAAAATATAGGTTCTGTGGCCCCACACCATATTTACTGTGTCCTGGGGTATAAGGATTTGTTCATTAAAACTCCTCAGGGTTCTGGTGCACTGCCAGGCTTGTGACCATTGATAAAAGGCTTTTCTTCTTTTGCCTATCTTTTCTACGTTGGTGTTCTTCAGGATTCTGTTCTGAGTCCCCAGTCTACTTTTCTCTATGGACCATTTCACACATTCCTATCCATCAATTATGATTGAGAGGTGAAATCCCACTTTTCTATAACATAGCCAGGTTACATCTATTATTTCTTTTGTGATTTTGGGCATGTCTCTAATGTGTTTGTTTCAGTTTCCATTGCTCTAAATAGGAGTGATAATAAAACCGCATAAGAGTTTTCGGGAAGAATTATAATCATTGTAAAGCTCTTAGAGGAGTACTCAGCATGTAGGAAAAATAGATAGATCATAGATAAATAGACAGATGAGCAAGCTCTTAGCTGAACTTAGCCTAAATGGCTGACTAGAAAATCATGGACAGGTACATTGCTTATGTTTTAAGATGTTACATTTTGGGGTAGTTTGCTACTCAGAAATAGATAACATACAAAGTGCATGTTTCGTTTTGTTTTTGTTTTTTTCTTTTTAACTCATGTGTTCTGTGATCAAAAGTTTTGTGATCTTTAACCCATAGGATAATGCCACACTCTAACTTAGAACTGAATGCCCTCCACAATCTGGAGGAGATATTAAAATAGGTCACACATTTGTTGATAGATCAAAGATGCCAAGTTATTTCTCTAACCTATTTTGTTTCCCATATATTCCATCTTTTTGCCACCAATAATGTTTTATACACTACTCTTTCTATAGTATTTTAATATCTCATATTATTTTCCTATTTAGATTAGCCTTCCACATCCTTTTTTACCTAACTGAATTCTATGTCCTTTAGGAATCCAGTTCAAAGTTCATCTCCTTTGAGGACATTTCCCTTCAAGGTACAGAAATATTTTTTCTGTGATCTGTTATAACAAGGATAATTGTCAGTCGAATCTACCCCAAGGCTTACTTTTCCAGAATCTTCCAGAAAGTATTTGCCTTAAGAACTCTCTCCGCTTCCTTTGCCCCAGGCTCAGGCCATGACCCAACACTTTCAGAGAAGCAGAGGAGAGATTTCTGACCACTTCACAAGAGAAAAATAAATCATGTAGCTGGGAAAAAAAAATTATGACTACTGATTTATTTTGCCCCTAGCATGTTGGTGAGATTATAAAGTTTTAAAATCCTCTACAGTAAGTAAAATATACCCCAGCATCTATAATTGTAGTAATAGTTCACTGCTGAAATTTACTTTAAAAATGCATTAAAACTCTCTTAAAATAAGAAAATGTTACAAACGTATTCTGATTCAAATGCACCTAGTAATAGAAAAATTTCAGTTTTATTAAGAAAAGAGGCAACATGGAAATCTTTAGATTTTTCTAGAGTTCACATAAAACTACATAAAGCATATGTTTATAGTCCATTAATATAACAGAAATTAATATTTATCAATGACTGTCTAAATAGCATGAACTTTAAAGTATATTTGTCTCATATGACATGGTTAAATGTTTCAATTGATACTTGGTGGATGTTTTTTTAAAGTTAGATAATGAAGTTGGCCATTAACACAGACCCTACTATAAAGCCAAGGTTTTAGTGTTTAGGCCAGTTCGGCACTTTTTGAAGACATTTTTCCTCCTAATAGAGCCACTAAGGCAATATCTCATTTTTCTGATTGCATATATTTCAAATAACATTAAAAAAGGAAATGTGTAAATTTTTAAAATTGAGTTTTCTTGGGGCGTCTGGGTGGCACAGTCTGTTAATCCACCGACCCTTGGTTTTGGCTCAGGTCATGATCTCAGGGTCCTGGTGTGGAGTATCCTGTACGGCTCTGTGCTCAGGGGGGAGTCTGCTTGTGGATTCTCTTTCTCTCTCTTTCCCTCTGCCCCTCCCCCTGCACACATGCACTCTCTCCCTATGTCTCTCAAATAAATAAATAAATCTTTATACATAAATAAATAGATAAATAAATAGAGTTTATTGTATTTTCTTAATAGACACAAGATCTATTAAATACAGGCAATGTTCAGTATTTCTCTCCTTATCAGTTGAAAACCTTGTAATATTGTGGATGACAAAAATATTGTTAATTTCAGTTTATTCCTGATTTGATGATGTTGCTTTGGTGATTTTTTTTTTAATAGAGGATTTGAAGTACTTTTAAGTGAAAGAATTAACCATGATAATATAAAGAAGAAACTCACTAAATGACATAAACCAAACTATTTGATGCTGCTTTTATTATTGCCTAGAGTTCTGAATTCTATAGATTATGAAAATTAGAACTCGTACTAATGATACATTTTCTAGTTCTCTCTTGTAAATTTTTATAGAATTACAGATTGGAATGAGCATTGGATGTGCCATTCATATAAATGTGTCTTGAGTCAAAAGCCCCACAGAAACTGCTTATCTGCTCTGCATATATTTTTTTAATATGGAAACATCTCTTTTGCAAAGGTTTAATAACTACTTCCTGTCTTGCCATCTCTTCCAGCCTTTAACTGCACAGATTTAAAATGTTTTCACATCACCTTCTGCTGAGTATCATATAGTTATTTATTTAGCTTTCATCTAGGAAATGGTATTTTATAAATGATTAACCACTTTATCAAAAATTTTAAAAGCCTCATTTCAGGTAAAATCCATGTTCAAAAATGTACTCCCCGATTTTAACGCTATGCATGTAAGTTTGACAAGACAGTCTATTGTCTTTGCAATTTCCAGGGGTAAAAGCTATAATTTTATACTGCAGGTCACATTGAAGGGGACACCCTGTACTTTCATTTGACAGTAATAAAATGATATTCCTTAGGAAATTTAATTAACAAGTTGGGGTTATAAAGTACTTAATGGCATTTCTCATCAAAATATTTCAAATTGCTTTTTAAACATTAACTCATTAATTCTCATAGCACTCATGGGAGGTAATTATGTACTCAAGAATACTTCTTCATTTGAGCTCTATTCATGGTCATTTGTAAAACTCCTTTCTTATATCTTAAAACAAATATTTGTGAATGCGTGATTACACAATTAATTACCTTATATTCTCGTATTATTTTTCCTGATATATTCAAAGAGCTATGTTAAGTTGAAGAAAGGACATTGGTATAAAAATAAATAAATTATGGCATTTCTGCCCTCTAGGTTTAGACTTTGTTCTGATTCAGTCTCTCCCTAGGTGCTATCTGTGTTTTACTGTGCTTTGAAAGAACAGAAAAGATAATGAATTTGGCATTTAGAAAGATGATAAAATGTCTGGGTTCTGGAAGATAACTGGATAGGACTGAAACATGTGTCCATTTCAAAGCCCAGAGGACTCATGTTCAAATACATCCCTTGTGAATTTCACCAATAGAGATCTCATTAGATTAAAACACTGAAAAAGCAACTCTACCATGGGTAACAGTTTGAACACTTATAATTTAATATAAATTATTTTAATATAATTACTTTATTCAGTTTTAAGATAATGTGTCCATGGAGTAGGGTAGGATGGGTTAATAAATATTCACTTAACAAGTGGCTGAAATCAGTAATTACTAATCGGTAAGCTCAAGCAAGACACAGGCCTATTTTAAAGCTGGAGGAGCAGTTTGTAGTGGAATAAAATGGAAAAATACAGGGTAGGAGAGGGACATCAAAAGAACTGAAAGTATTAAAAACCTTTGCCTTATGCTTTTTTACTGAACATGCATACATCCAAGTAAGTCAGTACAATGTGACAAATAGGCTCTCATAGGTCATATATATGATTCGGAAAGTGTTTTTGAGAGCATACTCTATACTCATTCTTCCATCTGCATGTACTTCTCTTCCTCACTCATTAACCTATCTTTTCTACCAACACTTTAGTGAAACAGCACTCATTAATATATTCAAAACTTCCTTTTTAATATGCTCTTTTCTGTACTTATTGACTTCTTTATTTCATTGCTTTCACTTGACCATACCTGCTGCCAGTTTCTGTGACTTTCTTGAAGTATTCTTAAAATGTCTGTAGAGGGCTATCTATTCTTAGTTTCATCCATGGGACCATCACACTTTACACTGCCCTTGAATACTGATATTCCTCCCAAGATCTTATTCTTACCTCTCTCCATAAAATTTGTAGTAAACTTGATCTATAATCAGCATTCCAAATACTACCCATAGTCTCAAACTATTACTCTTGTCCATTCACAACCTGGGTACCTACATTTGATTGTCCAGAGACATTTAACACTCAGTAAATACAAAAAGGAATTTGATTTCTTTCTCACAGTATCAGCTTCACTTTTTGTATTTTTTATGTTTTAAATGGATTGACTCTCATTCATCAATCCACAATCATGACAAACATCCTAGATTTCTTCTTATTATCTCCTTATCTACTACTTATTATCTGGTCATTTATATATTCAATAGATATAATGTCCTTAATATGTCTTAACTATATTTCACTGACTCCAATCATATTTTTTTCTATTCCTATATCCGACTTTTCATGACTTCCCACCTAGCATTTGTCGGGCATCCCTTTATTTCATCCTCCATATTCTATAAGAATGATCTTTCAGTAATGCAAATAAGACCATGTAACATTTTGTTAAAGGTATTTTAATGTTTTGCTGTATTTTTACTCTAACATTCAAATTCCTTAACTTACTCTAGAATACATCTCATGGCATAATTCTTGCTAACCATTCTAGCCTCAAGTCATACCACTCCAAACATCTCCTCTTTGTTCACCCACATAGAATTAGTTATAGATTTACCCAGGGCTCATGGTTTTTCTTAAAAGTAGTACTCTCCTCGTGCAATGCTGTTCTCTCTCCACTCCCTGTATACACTTAGACTACACCCTGCTTGACACTAAAAACGAAACTCAAACAATACCTTCTATTGGATTTTTAGATTTTTCTTCCTATGCAGTACAGAATGAGGATGGCTCATACACATCGATTCCCAATGACTTTTTCTTTGTCTTCCTCTGCTATAAAGGATGAGAATGGAAGTGTTAACTAATCAACACTTCTGTTAGAGTGAGCATGTAGTAATCCTGGCCGATAAACTGTTATCAGAAATCATATAGAGAGGATTTTCCCTCAAAATATCAAGATAAAGGTGTGGAAAGTGTTTTCTTCTTTTTGGAACACAGAACGGTACATGATTCCTAGAGCAGCAGCAGCAATCAACCTGTGACTACAGACCAGAAGCAAGAATAAAATGGAAAAATGTATTCCCAGGATCTAACATTGTTGAGTTCCAAAATCATTGCCAGAACCACTACTAGTCAACATTTATTTTAAACACTATTAGTTCGATTTCTCTTATTTTCAGGGTAATGCATTCCTAGTATACCCTTTTAGTTGATGTATTTATCTTACCTCATAAAACATTCTACTCATACCTCCTGTCACACAATAGCAAATTATAGTGTAACATATTGTAGCGAACGATTCACTTGTCTATACCCTCCACGTGATTTGTTAGGGTCCAGAATAATGTTTTCCCTCTCAAGTACTTGGTCTTACATTATTTATATTGATTAAATATGCAAGTGAATTAACCAACAGTGTTGTATGTCTTGACTGACCAAAGTAATAGCTCCTCAAAGAGAATCACAAACTATAAAGACGAACTCTTAATTTTCAGCAGACTATGTCTGGCTTTTATTATTTTATTGGTGTACCTTCTCCAGACCTAGCTAAGTGTACTTAATGTTCATTCTGCAGAATAAATATGAGGACTCATCTTCATGGACTGGGCAGTATACTTACTAAACCTACCCAGTAATATCAATAACTAAAATATAAATTTTTCCATTAATATAGTGTATCAGGTGCAGGAGAGTCAGTACTAATTCTTAATTCATGGTACACTATTATATTAGGTGCTCCCTTCATTACCCATTTTTAGTCTTATTTCTCACCAATAATATCCTTTCTGATTTTTTCAATATAGGTCCTTAGATATCTATGTTGAAAAATATGTAATACATACTCTTTACATAATTTTACATACATTGAAAAATATGTAATCATGTTTTATAAATGCATCTGCTTAAACTTCACACAAACTTTTCCCCCAGCTAATATCTGCCCTAATAATGGCTCTTATTTTTTTTAACTTTCTCATTGAAAGCTTTTTTCCTCCTAACAAATGTTTTCGCTGTTTTTATGCCAAATGAACTCAATGTATTGTTTCTTTTGTTCAATATTACATTTGGAGATTCTTTCATCCTGCTGCATATATTAATAGTTCATTCTTTTTCACTGCAAGTTGTATTCCATAGTGAACATTCCAGGAATTTTTATTGACTATTTTTGATAGACATTTTGTTAAATTCCAATTTTAGTTAACATGAATAAGGTTCCTATAAACATTTTTTTGTGATTTTTTTTTCTTACAGATCTATGAATGGATTTCTGTTAAATATATTCCAAAGAGTAGAATTGCTGGGTCATAGGTCCTATGTTTAGCTTTAGTACAGGTTTCTGGTTTTCTAAGCAGTGATACCAAATACCAGCAGTAATGAGAGGTCCTAGTTTTCTATATCTCTAGCAAAAAATGTTTTTATGATAGCTATCTGGTATCTTGTTTTGGTTAAAATATCATTTCCTGAATGACTAATTATGCTTACCAGCTTATATGATTTTTGTTGTTTTGAGTATGTTATTTGTGAAGTCCCTAGTCAAGTAATTTTCCAATTTTTAATATATTTTTTTCATTCTTTATTCTGCAAGCATTCTGAAATTCATATCTGATCATGTCACTTCTGATATGTTTTCTGATTTATCTTAGGATAAAGTCCAAATTTTCAAATGTGGCTTCTTAGGCAGGATATAAACCGGTGCTTGCTTTACTCTCCAAGTATATCTCTCACTCTGCCCCACTGGTACTTAACCTTTCATCATATTGAATTTTCTCCAATTAACTGAGTGCTCTGTGAATCTCGGAATACTATATGAGTAATAACTACTACATATAAAGAACCGACTGAATTAGACACATACATTATATGCCTACACAAGTTCAGCAACTATCTTTTTATCCCAGAGGCATAGCTTGAGTCTCACCTTGGCTGAGCCACCCCAGCTAGCTAAAGTTTCCCCAGCTAACATGCCTCGCACGTCCACAAACTGGATGGAGTCAATTCTCCACTGCCACTGAATAGGAAGCATATCACAAGACAGTATGTGGTGGACACTGCAATGAGTCACTTGAATGCCCCTCCAAAGACAAGGAACTTATTTCTTTAGTGTCTGGAAATATTGTGTACTGACGACACAGCAGGGGCTTTTCTAAGTGTTTCCCTTGGCCCCTGTAAGGTTATACATTCAATCTGGATGCAGACTGCCTGTAAAGACCAGTGGATACAGAAATACGAGTCTGGTCCCTTTGCCTGGCTTGTGATTGACTAAGGGGCTCTGGAGCTGGGCTGAGCATTTTGTTGTAACTGCATCACTGTTCTGCTTTCTCCTACATAGCTGTTGTTCTGAGGAGCACTACCCACTAAACTGTCTGCATTCAAACTTCCACTTCTGAGTCTATTTTCCTGGGGAAACTTACCTGTATTCCTGAGCAGCCATTGGTCAGAATGAGGTAATAAGGAAGTGTCTGTGAGTTCACTCCCTCTTAGGGTTAACTTGGAATTGGGAAATTATGAACAAGAAAGAGCTGAGCCCATGAAGTGCTCTTCCTTCATCCTTATATATGTTGCTCCTTGAAACCTGGCTTATCAAACTTGAGGTGAGGGGGAGGCAAACATCTCCTCTTTTCACTGGGAGAGGAGAGTACATACTATAACATTCCAAAAATATCTTCTGTGTAAATTTCCCAGCTTCTTTCAACATAAGCCTTTTTAGAGTAGGGTGAACTAATGCCCAGAATATTGGGTTTAGGGCATTTCCTTGCAGATTCTGCTTAGACAATCTAGATTAATCTGTGGGTAAATGGCCATTGTAACCTCAGCTAATGATGAGGACATACACATGTGTGCGCACATAGATAGATAGATAGATAGATAGATAGATAGATAGATAGGTAAATGGATCTTTTTTGTTTTTTTTTTCATTATTTTTTCCCCAAACCCTTAAATATGCTATTATGTTTGCCTGGAAAACCTGCCCCATATAATTAGTATTCATACTCTTCCTTCAAAACTTCCTCAGGGAGGACATTCCTGACCTCACGGAATAGACAATATGCCCTGTTCTGTATCTCAGAGCACCTTTTCTCTTCTTACATAACACTCATAACAATTTATTGCTATATCTAGTGCCTGAGGTTTTCTTAGGGGATATGAAGAGGAAAGGAAGTGAAGGAAAGCAGAGAAAACACTGTAAAAAGTCTCCAAAACATTTAGAACACTACACACATATTCCCAGAAGTAATACTTCTCTGGAGATTATTTGAAATTGAGGTTTGTTGTATGATTCTGAAGCCAACTGAATTCTTAGCCAAATCTAGGGATGTTCACAAGGACTAAAAAGGGAGTTTACAGAATCCCTAAGCTACATTTACTAATTTATTTTATAAATCAGATCTGAAGAATAAAATTAATTGTTTGGTGATAGTGATTTACATATTAAGAACACATGTGGTTCAGAATATAACATACTAGAGAACTGAAACTTTATCACATACCCAAAGAAAAAGAGATGACCTACTGTGTGAATGATAATATAATAATTTTGATTGACCCTACATTAATCTTAAGATTGTATTTTAATATTTCTCTACTACTTAATGTTTTAAGATAAATGATAAAATAAGTTGTAAATATTAAATATGCATCAATTTTTAAGGTTATAAACAAGATCAACCCTTATCATAATGTAAACATGTCCCAGGTTTTTAAACATGCCTCATTTAATGCTATAACTATGACATAGAGTTTACTACTTTGACTTCCAGAGAGAATAAATTAAAGACATTACTTTATAATATAACAAAATATACAATTACCCCTAAAGACAGCGAACCTAAAATACTATAAAGGGTTTCTCCAGGAATTTTGAAAATCTTAAAAAGAAAGACAACTTATCTCAATTATTTTTTCTAGATCACATAATGAATCTTCAGTGTGGGATTTATTATTTTTGTGCTATACTCTTTCAGTTCATTAATTTGGATCTTTCTAAATAATCATTTATGGAATTCTATTTAACATTAAACCAGGCTTTTGAAACATGAAAATGAATAAAATATTTTTCTGAATTTCAATGAGCTCATGATCTTTGGTGGGAAGGGAGAGGGGTAAGAAAATGAGTCATTATGTGATTTGATTAAGGAAGGTGTTTTATCAGTACAGACAGAACTTTATTTAGACTGCGGAGGTATAAAAAAAAAGGCTTCTCAGAGTTAGTGATATGAGTGGGATCTTGAATTATGAGTAGAAGTTATCCAGGAAGCCTAGGGGATGAGACGAAAGTCAAGGAAGGCTAGCATAGAATATAGTACTAGAGAGAACATAGCACATTTGGGAGTGATTCAAACTTAAATCCATGAGGCTGAGAAGTTAGGAAAGATCAAAACACTAACAACCTGTCTGCCATGCTAAAGATTTTGGATCTTTCACTGACATAAGGGTGATTCATAAAGGGGTAATACTTCTGAAAATGATCATAATAAAGTTTACCAGTTTCCTATAGATTTTACAAGCTATTCACTACCAAACTGATAAAAACAATGAAACTTCCAGTATGTCTCCTCATTAAGAAAAATCTATTTTAGGAGGAGTTAAGATGGCGGAGGAGTAGGAGACACCGTTTTCAGCCAGTCCTCCGAGTCGAGCTGGATAGGTACCAGACCAGCCTAAACAACCACGGAACCAGCCTGAGACGCAGGAAGACGCATCTGGATCTCTACAAATGAACATCTCCAGCGCTGAGTATTGAGGTAGCAAGCAATTGAATATTATAAACAAGTGATACAAATAAAGGAAAATGCCGGGGATTTCGCCAACTCCTCACTCGTCAGGAAGCAGCTAAGCATTAGCCTCAGTGACACCTTGTGTAAATTAGGTAATTGCTGATGTGTTTCTATTAGAAGTGGGTGACTTTTCCTTTGACCTGCATACCTTGGTAATATTTTAAAATGTCTTCATTTTTTTTTATTTTTTTAATGATTTTTATTATATTATGTTAGTCACCATACAGTACATCCCCGGTTTCCGATGTAAGGCTCGATGATTCATTAGTTGTGTATAACACTCAGTGCACCATGCAATACGTGCCCTCCCTACTACCCATCACCGGTCTATCCCATTTCCCCACCACCTCCCCTTTGAGGCCCTCAGTTTGTTTCTCATAGTCCATAGTCTCTCATGTTTCTTTCCCCTTCTGATTACCCCCTTTCTTTATCCCTTTCTTCCCTACTGATCATCCTAGTTCTTATGTTCCATAGATGAGAGAAATCATATGATAGTTGTCTTTATCTGCTTGACTTATTTCACTTAGCATTATCTCCTCCAGTGCCGTCCATGTTGTAGCAAATGTTGAGAACTCATTCTTTCTGATAGCTGAGTAATATTCCATTGTATATATGGACCACAACTTCTTAATCCAGTCATCTGTTGAAGGGCATCTCGGCTCCTTCCACGATTTACCTATTGTGGACATTGCTGCTATGAACATTGGGGTGCATATGGCCCTTCTCTCACTACGTCTGTATCTTTGGGGTAAATACCCAGTAGTGCAATGGCTGATCATAGGGTAGCTCAATTTTTAACTTTTTAAGGGACCTCCACACTGTTTTCCAGAGTGGCTGTACATCTGCATTCCCACCACAATGTAGGAGGGATCCCCTTTCTCCACATCCTCTCCAACAATTGTTGTTTCTTGCCTTGTCTATTTTGCCATTCTAACTGGCGAAGGTGGTATCTCAGTGTGGTTTTGATTTGAATTTCCTTGATGGCTAATGATTTTGAACATTTTTTCATGTGTCTGTTAGCCATTTGTATGTCTTCATTGGAAAAGTGTCTGTTCATATCTTCTGCCCATTTTTTGATTTGTTTATTTGTTTCTCGTGTATTGAGTTTGAGAAGTTCTTTGTAGATCTTGGATACCAGTCCTTTATCTGTAGTGTCATTTGCAAATATATTCTCCCATTCCGTGGGCTGCCTCTTAGTTTTTCTGAATGTTTCCTTGGCTGTGCAGAAACTTTTAATCTTGATGAAGTCCCATAAATTCATTTTATCTTTTGTTTCTCTTGCCTTTGGGGATGTGTCATGAAAAAGGTTGCTTTGGCTGATGTCGTAGAGGTTGTTGCCTATGTTCTCCTCTAGAATTTTGATAGATTCCTGTCTCACATTGAGGTCTTTCATCCATTTGGAGTTTATTTTTGTGTATGGTGTGAGATAGTGGTCAAGTTTCATTCTTTTGCATGTAGCTGTCCAATTTTCCCAGCACCATTTATTGAAGAGACTGTCTTTTTCCCACGGATGTTTTTCCTGCTTTATCAAATATTAGTTGCCCAAAGAGCCGGGTCCATTTCTGGGCTCTCTATTCTGTTCCATTGGTCTATGTGTCTGTTTTGTGCCAGTACCATGCTGTCTTTGTGATCACAGCTTTGTAGTACAGCTCGAAATCCGCATTGTGATGCCCCAGCTTTGTTTTTCCTTTCAACAGTTCCTTGAGATTCGGGGCCTTTTCTGTTTCCATACAAATTTAAGGACTGTTTGTTCCAGTTCTTTGAAAAATGTCCTTGGTATTTTATCGGGATAGCATTGAAAGTGTAGATTGCTCTGGGTAGCATGGACATTTTAACTATGTTAATTCTTCCGATCCATGAGCATGGAATATCTTTCCATCTTTTTATGTCTTCCTCAATGTCTTTCAAGAGTGATTTATAGTTTCTAGAATATAGGTCCTTTACGTCTCTGGTTAAGTTAATTCCAAGGTAACGTATGGTTTTGGTGCTATTGTAAATGGGATGGATTCCCTAATTTCTCTTTCTTCGGTCTCGCTATTCGTGTATAGAAATGCAACC
>NW_024423675.1:14461506-14506421 GCF_017311325.1 Ursus maritimus
TCCTTTGGAATATAGAAGAAAAAAATTTAATGAAATTTTTGCATCAAAAAAAAAAAAAAAAGAAAAGAAAAATCTATTTTAAACATCTTTCGAATTAACTTGTTTACAAATTAAGATTTCTATTTAATGTGGTTTTTAGAAAGTATCCTTTTTATTTTTTAAAATAGATTCCACACAAATATATACAATAATTTTGGGTTATTAATTTATATGGAAATGATGAATGCAGGCAGAAGCAAAGCATTCTAAAATTAGGGTATCCTCCACATAGGTAATTAAATTGTATAATACACTTCAGGATAAGTAATATTTAACTGTCACTAAAATGACTAATCTCCAAAATGTAATAGTTCTTATTTAATTTTTATAAAACAGTTTTTATAATAAAAGTATTAAATGTACTTCATGAATGTGTAAATTGTTAATAATTAATCTTTTCTATTGATATTAAAATTATTAATGGCCTAACTACAGTCTTGGTTTGAGTGAGATGTACCTGAAGGTACAAGATAAATAAGAAAAATGTATGTATTTAAATCAAGAACAATAATCAATAATAGTCCTTAAACAGTGGTCTGCAGGTAGGTTTTGCTGGTAAAAAGATTCTTGGTTTCCAATGCTTACATTTTATAGATGTTTATCTCTAAAAACTAATAATAAAAAATAAACTGGATGATTCTGGCTATTGTTATAAGAAAAAGTATGGGGGCACCTGGGTGGCTCAGTCAGTTGAGGGTCTGCCTTCAGCTCAGGGTCCTGGGATCGAGTCCCTCATTGGGCTCCCTGCTTGACGGGGAGTCTGCTTCTCTCTCTCCCTCTGCTCTTTCCCCCTCCACCCATGCTTGTTCCTTCTCTCTCTCTCTCCAATAAATACGTAAATTCTTTTTTTTAAAAGAAAAAGTGTGCATTTTGCCCAATTTAATACATTTTAAACAAAATGATGACCAAGACAATTCTCAAGAGTCACCCTAAAAATGAATGTTGACATTCCAAAAGACGACTAATATGTCTAGCAAATGAATGTGCTTCCTGAATTTGGCTAGTGGTAAGTCAGGCACCACAGAGTAGTCGACTACTAGGACTCAATGATACCCATTCCTGGTACCAAACTCTGCATTAGGGTTCTCCATAGAAACAGAAACAATATATATATATGTATATATACATAAGAGTTTGTATGTGTTTGTGTATGTGTGTATTGGGTAGATGTATGTATACACACAATATATATATAAGATGCATTATGAAGAATTGGCTCATGAGATTATGGTGTCTGCAAGCCAGAAAATCAGGAACATTGGTAATACTAGTACAAGTCCAAAGGCCTGAGAATCAGGAAAACCTAAGGTGTAGTCCAAGTTTCAGGGCAGGAGAAGATCCATGAAAAGCTAAATCAACCAGGCAAAGAAACTAAATTCTCCCTTCCTTTGCCTTTTTGTTTTATTCAGGCCCACAACAGACTGGAGGATGTCCACTCACTTCAGAGCGCTATCTGCCTTACTCCGTCTACCACTTCAAAATGCTAATCTCATCTGCACACATCCTCACAGACACACTCAGAAATAATGTTTAAGCAAATACCTGGGCACCCCATGACCCAGTCAAATTGACACAAATAATTAACAACCATGAACATGAAAGTGATATGTTGAGATGACTTTTGTTTAAAAAGGATGTAATATCTTTCATCAGGTAAGGAATTTACAAACATAAACACAGGTGTACAAAGGACAATTTTGAATTTTTTTAACCCTAATGGTACATCACTTTCCCAGAAGATTTTTCATAGCCTTCCCTTTGACAGCATCAAAACAACAAAGATTATCTACAGTTCCTTTGAGTCTGGGAGTTTGCTTGAAGTTAATCATTGCATCACCTTCCACAAGAATGTCAACCACTGCTTCTATTCTTCTCCCTTCGTCCTTCAACTTACTGCCTCTTTATCGTCCAACTTACTTGGTGAGGAACAATAAATTGCATTGCTTTTTACTTAAATATTTGACTCGTTTTCTGATGTATTTACGTATTTCTCTGTGTGACGATGCTTATGACACAGTGTGCAAACTGTATGTGTTAAAGCACACAAGCCAAAAGTTTAACAACCCATTTTAATCAGTCATCAGGAAACAAAGTTTTAAGTATTTTACATAATAAATTGCTACACAGGTGCTTTATTGTTTTTAATTACATTTTAGGAAGTTAGTTGGGGATTTTAGGCTAATGTGGAATTCTTAATAAATGTCCCATTTAGAAGAATGGGAAATAGACCATCTGATAGCATCTTGTGGCATAATTATTGTTTTTCTAATGGATTACTGGAGTTATGTGAGGGAGGCTTCTATATTCACGCCAGGAAGCTGTTATTTTTATTGACACACTAATGGCCTTTTATTACATAGAAGAGTTTGAGCAAGCAAACAAAATGATCTGATTTTCATTCTGAAAAGACATGTGCCCCCTTGAAACCTTTCAAGAAACAAGATTTTATATATATATTTTACAGTGGTAGTGGAACACTTAGTGCACCTTTAATAGATATTCTTCTACATGTAAAGCATAAAATGGTTCATGTTCAATCTGTAATTCAGTAACAATAATATAAATATTTAAACTCAAAATTGATCATCACAAAACTAATATTTTGAATATCACTTACAACTTACCATTCCATTCACCTATTTTATTACTGATAATAATTACAGTATAACTTTATTTCAGAATTCCAAAAGAAAATACCTGTTTGTGAAGTGTCTTGCAAATTTTCATTTACATATTTATTCCCCTTTTCCTTCTGGGACTTGAAAACTAATGGTCTTGCAATATATAACTCATAAGTGTTTTTCAGATACTTGTGTTATAAAATGAGACCTCTGAAATGAAGTGTCTCTCTTCAATTCATTCTACATGAAATTATCATTTCAATATCTGTATAAAATGTTTATCATATATTTGCTCTGTTTTCTAAACTGAAATATCTCCATATTGTAAACCAAAGTTTCCTACTGAATTTTACTCCAGGTTTTCTATCCAAAAAAAGTTTCTCTAATGATGGCTCTATATCAAACACTATTCTCCAATGTTTGGCTTCTATTTAGAATACGCTTACATTATTCATTCATTCCTGTAATCTATGCATATTTATTTATTAATAATATTTTTCTTCAAGATTCAAATAGTCTAAAAGTAGAAGAGTAATGAGTTACTCATTAGCAATATGGAAGGAATATCCATCATCTATCTTCTATTTACCATATAGATATATATAGGCATCAGAATCACCTCTAGAGAAAAAGCAAAACAAGACAAAACAATATAAGATAGAACATAAAAGGAAAAAGCCAAACTTGGTCAGCTGGGGTGAGTATGCAGACCCCAGGAAGGGTGCCTAAGGGAGACAAATGATAGTTCAGCTAATATTTGGACTTCTGTTTTGCCGAGTCACATATGCAAGATGAAGCTGATAGCTGAATTAATAGGATGATAGAGGGTACTATTTTAAAGACTCAGTGTAGGAAGGGGAAATGTCTGAGCTGTCTGTTGTAGCAGGGTTATGGAATTGATTGGGTATTGTGTTTTGTATATCCTGCTTCATATACCCATGACACCTTTCTTAAAATATCCATTTGGTGGTTATTCCTTGGGGTCTGAATCTTTGTTTCTTTCATTTTTGTTTTGTACTTTTTAGATGTGGGTCAAAGTGCCAAGCCCTCTTTCAAGGGGGTTGCAAAGCAAACACTGTCCCAAGTATTGATTCAATTTTTTGTTTATAGTTCTATTGAAAGATATGAAATGCCAGGGCAGAGAACATAATAAGTGTTGAGGTATAATGGTGATGTTCAGCAAAAGAGGAATGTAAGAGGTGTCCACTGAACATAATGGAAGGGATGTTTCATTATCAGAAAGTTCTTTTCAAAATTTAATTTTAAAATATTACACTGCCTTGCTATTTTTTTTATTGTTTCAATTTCTTTTGGTGTATGTCATCATTTCAAATGTATGTATTTTACAAATATTTTACATATTGTTTTGTCATGTAGGTGGTCTTATTGTTTTTCTGCTGTTTAATAATTATTAAGTATCATCTTCTCATGCATTTTTGGGAAGAAATCTCTAGGAACAGGCATAATGATATGTTTATATAGAGTGGTTTGGGGATTCTTAGAGTTTTGACAGTCTTGGAACTTAGCTTATGCTTACTAAGACTACCTTAACATTCCCCTTAGACAGGTTTTTTCCTAGCTATAGTCTCCTGGCCTCCCTTAGACTATTTTCTTTAGAAAACTTGCAGGTATAAATTCTTTCTCTGCCTCTTCAAGATGTAACTATTCTCCAAAACTTTTGCAAGTTTCATGACCTAGAAATATATTTCTCCAGGACCCAAGAGCTGTATCTTTGAAATGTAACCACCAGGAAAGAAAGTACTGCTACTTCCCTGTCTTTGTGGGAGGGTAGGAGCCCAACCTCAGTAAGTCCCAATTGGCAAACACAGATGGATACTCACATTGTTCAACCTTCCCACTGATGTCCTCCGGTACTTTGACACTAGCTCATCCCAGTGCTTAAAATTTCAATCTTTCTCCCCTATTTCAATAGTCTAGAATAAGTCCCTCCTTGCCTGTTTAACTTGTCCATTTTTTTTGACAATGTTGACATTCTGAGTTATAAGAGTTATAAAAGTTTAGGCACAAACCTGCTTAAGCTATAGTTAGGGATTTTTGGATACTGGGTGTCGGGGGAGGACTGTTCTTCCAGTTAAAGACTATTGCCTATAGGTAGATTTTTCTTATTTACCTTTTCAGTGAGTATCACTTCTTGAGGATGCTGGCTTTATTAAGGAGTATCATAACACAAAAATATAAGGGTTTCTATTTTCATTGCCACTGTATTTGTCACCTCTGACTGCTCTCAGAAAGGTTTTCATTTTCTATTTCTAATCTGTTTTTAAATTAAAATATATTTCAAATCCACAGCTAATCTTAAATGAAAATATGTTAATAATATCTAAGTGTATGCCTGAGGTTGATTTATTTAGAACAAATTGTTACATGTGTCTCCACTTCAGGTAGAAAAATTATGAAAACTGTATATCTCTTCATATATTCAGAAAATTTACAAATATATATGTTTTAAAGTTAGATTTTTGTAAAGATTTATTTATTTATCTGAGGGAGAAGGCAGAGGGAGAGAGAAACCCAAACAGACTCTGCACCCAGCACAGAGCCCAACATGGAACTCAATCTCATGACCCTGAGATCACAACCCAAGCCGAAACCAAGAGTCAGACACCTAACTGACTGTGCCACCCAGGTGCCCCTTAAAGTCAGATTTATTAAAATATAATTTAAATAAGAAAAGAATTCACTTTTCTTAGTTGCACAGTTCTGTGAGTCATAACAAATGTATACAGTCACATGCCCAACCAGACTAATCAAGAATTAGAATACTACCATCATGGCAAAAACTTTCCCTTCTGCTTCTTTATACTCCATTTGTTTCTCCCACACCAGCTTGTGAACTCTACTGATTTGTTTTCTTTCCCATAATTTTGCCTTTTTCTAAAATGTCATAAAATAGAACATATACTACATATACTGTGCGGACTTTGCATTTGGCTTTTGAGTCTGGCTTGAATTTGAGATTCATCCACCTTATTGAGTCTATCAGTAGTTAGTTCTTTTTATTGCTGAGTAGTATTCCACTGCATGGATATATTATAATTTGTTGACAATTCACCAGTTGATAGGTCTTTGGGTTGTTTCTAGTTTTTGGTGATTACAGATAAAGCTATTATAAATATTCACATAAAGGTCTCTGTATTGAGCAAATAATAATATAAATAATAATTTTAATTAAATGTGTCCTATTTTCTGCTGTTAAAACATAAAAATGCAAATAAAGTTTCAAAAGAAAGGCAATTAATGGTGTTTTAGTCTTAAGTCTAATGGCTTAATCTTAGATTTCTCATTTTCAAGTTAAATATATTTGGATAATTCTTTAAATTTTATGACCTACTAATTTTTTTAAACTAGATTAAAACAAATTATTTCTAAGAGATGTTGAGGAAGCCAAAAGAGATTATGTTTATAAATATGCTTTGTAAAATCTCTTGTTCAGGTAACATAGATATTTTCTGAGTTAGGACTAACCACGTACAAGCCTATAACATAATCATCTGGAATGTTAATCCAAAAGGTTTATGTCAGATTTTAGGCAGATAAACACCTAAACAATAATGTAGATTAGTGATAGCCCTTAAACATTTTACCTAGACTGTAAGAATGAATCCTTTGTTTGCAGTGGCAACACTGCACTAATATGGCATATATCACAAATAAGGTAGGATTTCAAGGGAACTACCACATCATAATGGCTAGTAGGACAAGTTAGAAACAATTGCATTTATTAAATTTTGAGCCAGGTTACCATGCTCCGTAGAAACAGCTTTTAACATTTTCTAAACTTTAGATTAGAGCTAAGTCCATGACCTCATCATGTTCAATATTAGTTGTCCACATTACAGATTTTTGTTTTTCAGGTTACTTTGGCTTTGCTGAAATATCGTGCTAAACCAGATGGCAGGAGAAAGGAAATTACTTTCCCAAATGATAATTCTTGGAATATCAATGTAAACTGTCTAGTTAATGACCAAGTATTAAGCCAAACCAGCCAGGCACAAAGTCATTCATATTCTTTGCAGCTCAACTTATTTTGGTCGACTAGCTAAAACACAATTCTATGAAGAAAAAGTCCTAGGAAAGTGAGCAGAAAATAAACCAGTAACTAAAGGGCCATCGATCTGAAAGTATAGCCACTATCCAGATTGAATCTCTTTTCTGCAAATTTTCTAAAGATGATAAGATGCTGTTAACACACCAAAAAAGAGCAAAGTCTACATGGTTAAAATAATGGATGGAACAGAATTTAATCAACTGCTGCCAAATGGGCTTTTTAAAAATGGCTTTTACTTTGCTCCCAGAAAATTGCAATCCAAATATAGTATTTAGAATCTTTTAATGTTTATTTCTACTGTGATGAAGACTGTGAAAATAGCAGTAGGTGGACATTAAATGAGAGAAAACTTTGTTTCTAGGAAGTAGTGCCATGGTCTTAATCATACTTGTAGTAGATTCTCAAGAGTATATTGAGTATGTGGATTTTTATCTTTTGACCACAGTAAAATCTTCTCTACCAAGTAGCCTTCTGCCAGTTATAACATAGACAAATCAGTAGATGCTAATTGGGGTCTCACTTTTAATCTATGAGAAATCTTTTTTGCCGGACAAAATGTTTAAATGGAATGTCAATCTTGAGTATTGCAAGAAGCCTATTGATTGATATTTTATCTAACCTTCTTATATTTCTGGGAGTAGAATGTGCATGCAAATTAACTTATTTATTTTAATTCCTACTGGTTTGATAGATTTAATTGATGTGGACAATTTTTTCTTACTGTGTTATTGATAATTGCCCTTTTATTGCCATCTGGTATCTGTTTGCTTTTTTTAGGCCATTGTGCCTACATAATATAATTAGTTAGTTCTGCTCCAGATTGTTCATGGGTAACAAAATAGTTTTTCAATAGTAATGCAACAAAATCTTTTGTGTCTTTAGAATACAATGCAGAGTTCAGCAAATGTTTGGAATTTTTAGTAAAATTTTGAAAATTAGCTTAGCAATATACTAGAATAATTCCAGGGGAACTATGACTAATCTACAGATTTTAGAGATATGGTTTAACTAATTTATTTATCTTCCAAATTATAATGGATTTCATGTACTTTTACATTATCTGAATTATTGCTTTATTTCTCCCTACCTTTTAAGACTATATGATTTTAGCTCCCCTCTGCACAATCTGACATAAGAACAATGGCATAACCTTTTCAGATCGCAGGCCAAATCCTTATTTCTTATGAAATAATTATTCTCTAATTTATTAATTTCAAAATGTAAAACAATCCATAACATTATTTTCCCCTCACTTATTAAATGCACATTTGGAAAAATAAATTTGAAATGATAATTAGATGTTATTTTTAAAAATATTTTCATATGTATATTGATATTCATTTATAGGTCATAGAAACAATAATGAGAAAAAAACAAGCAACTAAGAAATGGAAGTAGTAGATCTTAACACATAATTATAAAAGAAAAATATTTGGGTAATGCTTTTGCAAATAACAAGATATATCTTTTTTTAAATAATAGAGTTGAAAATACATTAGGCTCTATGTAATTCAGATATTTTGACTAAATGAGATGATTGTTAAATATGGAAAGGAAGAACACAGTGGATAGAGCAGACTTAAATGAAAAGAAAAAAGGCAAACACACATGCAAGAAGATACATTTAGTTTACAAGGTCTGTAAGGACTAGAGTAAGGATTATATCCTTTAATGGGCTAAAACCATGCAGTAGCAGTGCGTGGTAGTTGTTGTCACAGAAGACTGAAATTTTTTTTAAAGATGTTCTGGTAAATAGGTATCTTAGTAACACAGATATCTGATGAACTGTAGTGTATGGCTAGAATTCCAAATGACTGTAAGAAATTATATAATAGAAAATGGCCAATCTTTGTATTACATATATATGGGTGGCAGTGATTTATAATGTTCCCATGAGCTTCCTCTAAGACAAAGGAAAAATAAGTAATAAAATCAATTTCTATTTATTAGGGTCTCTAGAAATCATTTCAAGTTTACATAAGAACTAGAAGAATTGAAAAGGACATTATTACTGAATATTCCATTTAAAATTAAGAAATCATTGACTTCTATTTTGATCTAGGAAAAATGAAAAATTTATTTGCTTGGTAGTAAGCTTCCTTTTTTAACTTTTTTGAATTTAAATTGATTTCTTTAAAATTTTTCTTAAAGTAGAAAGAAATCTAAAATTATAAATTTAAACAATAGGCAAATAGTTAAAAAAAAAAAGCAAAATAAAACTCTGACATCATTGAATCCCCAGTGTTTATTCCAACACCTCAGAAACAGCACTAGCAGAACTCGATGTATAGCTTTCCAAATCTTTTTCAATATATATTGAACATCATATTCAGTATAGGTATTTCTATGCACACACACACACACACACACACACATATAAGGTGCAAAAATACATACTAAATTTTATGTTAAAAGTAATCATCTATCTATTCTTGAAATCAAACTTCTCAGAAATGACTTATAATACATCTCTATATAATATATAATATATAAATATATATACATATAATATACATATATACTATAATATATATCATAGTATGTATTATATATATAATACATACTATGATATATATTATTACATATATATAGTGTATAATATATATTATATAATTATACACTATATATACACTATATACTATAATATATACTATATTATATATACTACACTATATACTATAATATATATATTATATTATACTACAATATATATTATAATTACATATACTACACACTGTACTATATATTATACTATATACTATATACTATATATATACTATATATATATACTATAATATATATTATATATATACTATACTATATATTATAGTATATATACTATACTATAATATATTCATAGTATAATATATATATACTACATATTATATATACTATACTATATACTATATATATACTATAATATATATTATATAATATATTATATTATAGTATATATATTATATATATATATTATATAATTTATATTATATATAAATTATATATAAATTATATATAATTTTATATTATAGTATATATTATATATTATATATAGTATATATACTATAATATATATTATACTATACCTTAATATATATTATAATACTATATATATGCCATAATATATATTATACTATACTATACTACAATATATATTATATATACTATATATATATACATACTATATACTATATATACTACACTATATATATTATAGTATATATAGTATAGTATATATATGTGTATATATATATGTATATATATATATATAATAGTATTATATATACTTGGAAAAAAAACATAAATGCCTTGAATATCATGTACTCAACACCCAGCTTAAGCAATTGAACATATCTACATTTACCTGCCTAATCTTATCACTAGAAGAAAACTTTCATATATTTTTCATTTAATTTCTTTGCTTACACAACAATGGTTTAACAGATGTGCACACTGCCTTCAGGCATAAATGACATTGAACTATATGCATTTTTCTCTATATTATTTTTTCCACAATAGTAATGTAGGTTTTATTCACGCTGATTTAAATAAATTATATTATTATATTTTCTTATTATTAAATGAGTTGTAAAATTTCCCTTATTCCATGACATGGCACAATTTGGGGGCAACATTTTCTTTTGAAGCAAACATGGCAGCTCCATTGCTTTAAAAAAATTCTAATAATGTAGGACTTTGGCAGATGTGGGATGGGGTAAGTTTTTTATTACTACCATTTTTATCGGCCATTAGTTAAATTACATCTCCCATTTCTTATTTCACTTTGCATTTTACATTTTTTTCAAGGCATTATTTTATAATTTGTTACACTGAAAAATTAATGACATGTAATTTTATAGTTTTTATTATTTAAAAGCTCTTTTGTCTAAAATTATTCCAATATTTCATTTTAATTTTATTTGTCTTATATTTTTCTTATTTTAATCAGTTTTAAAAATAATTTCTGCAATAATCAGTGTTTATGATATCATGCATATATTACAATATATGTAAATTTTAATTATACATCTAAAACTAAATAATAAGTTGTTACTGTATGGCATTCAACTGTACTTTGTGGACGAAAATAGAACTTTAAATATGGGAAAAGGCAGGAACATGAGTAAATATATCATAACCTTTAATGTGTCCTTATTACACCATGCTCCAGTTTTGTACCAAAATCATTCAAATTATTAATTACAGTATATTAATGGGAACTTAATTTTTTTAGGGTGGGAGTATACATAGTTATCTAACGTTCTATTCTACTCTTAAATTAATAACTTAATGGTGCCTAGTTATTATGCTTGATTTTCTTTTTGTATTTCTTTCTATGGTTCTTCTAAGCCAAGTCTTCTATTTCTTGAATCTCAAGTGTTTTTATTTCTTGGGTAAGGTTTTCATTGTATGAAAGTATCAGAAGTATTTGTCCATGTAATCCCTTAATCATAACTGACTGATATTTTAACTGAGCACTCCCTATTCTGAATATTATGATCTATGTTTAAATTTGACTCAAGCATTTATCATAATTAGGATGAAAGGTTTGAGAGTTAAATTAGCATATGTGTTAGAACAGATTGTTGTTGGTTTTAAAATTTCACATTAAAACCTCTAGAAAGAGTGAGATTTCCAATTACAGAAAGATGGAATCGACATACTTTCCCCATCCTCTCATCATGTATGAGAAAAAAACAAAAACAACAAAACCCTCCATATATATATATATATACACACACACATATACATATGCATGTATATATGCATGTATAAAGAAACATAGATATGTATAAAGAAACATATAAAGAAACATAGGAAGATTCAAAAATAAGGAAAGAAGTTACCCTGGCTAGGGATATAAGGACCTAAGGAACAGAACAGTGATGAGTCCCCCAGGTTTTCTTTTGCCTCATATTTCTCAAACTGGGAGCTGAAGATGCTGACAAACAGGAAACACCAACAGGTACAAAAAAAGAACCCCCTATCCCAAAGACTGCTTATTCTAGCAAAAGGAAAGGAGCAGCCTGTCAAAACAACAACAAAAAACCTATTAGACATAAGCACTCTACTCCACCAAAACACAAGAGAAAGGTGTCCCCCATCTCACACCATCATAGGCTGAGTGTAGAGTGAAGCTGTAGGAAGAAAGGTGCAACAGCCTAGCTGGAGGGATGTGAGAAAAGGCCATGAAGATTGCTGGGATCCCATCCCCACTGACTGGAGAATATTATCAAAGACTTAAAGAGAATCAACATTTTTTTCTACACAATTTCTCTCAGTAGAGGAGGGAAATTTTCCTAAATCATTTAATGAAGCTAGCATTACCTTGATACCAAAACCAGACAAAGACAAGATAAACAAGGAAATAAACAAAAGCCCTTGCAGACAATTATCCTCCATGGACGGAGTCACATTTTTTTTTTTTAAAGATTTTACTTATTTATTTGAGAGAGAGACAGAGAGAGACAGAGATAGTGAGAGAGAGCACAAGTGGGAGGAGAAGGAGAGGCAGGTTCTCAGGCAAGCAGGGGCTCCATTCTCTCACCTTGGGATCATGACCTGAGCCAAAGGCAGATGCTTAACTGACTAAGCCACCCAGGCAACCCACAAAAAATTCTTAACAAAATATTAGCGGATAGAATTTAGCAAGGTATAAAAAGAAGTATTTACCATGAGCAAGTGGGATTTATTACTGGAATAAATCAATCTGTGTAGTAGAATATTAATAGGCTAAAGAAGAAAAATTATATGATCATATCAACTGATAGAGAAAAAAAGGACTGGACAAAATAAATAAGCCAGGAAATGACAGATGTTGGCAAGGATGCAGAGAAAAGGGAAGCCTCTTACACTGTTGGTGGGAATGCAAACAGGTACAGCCATTCTAGAAAACAGTATAGAGGTTCCTCAAAAAGTTAAAAATAGAGCTATACTATGATCCAGCAATTGCACTGCTACGTATTTATCCAAGGGAGCAAACATAGTGATCTGAGGGGGCATCTGCACCCCAGCGTTTACAGCAGCAATGTCTACAATAGCCAAACTGTGGAAAGAGCTCAGATGCCCATCAACAGATGAATGGATAAAGAAGATGTATGTATATATATAATGGAATATTATTCAGCCATCAAAAATTAAATCTTACCATTTGTAGAGGGTATCATGCTAAGCAAAATAAGTCAATCAGAGGAAGACAATTATCATATGATTTCACTCATGTGGAATTTTAGAAACAAAATGAGGATCATAGGAGAAAGGAGGGAAAAATAAAGTAAGATGAAATCAGAGAAGGAGACAAACTGTAAGAGACTCTTAAATATAGGAAACAAACTGAGGGTTGTCTGAGGGGAGGTGGGTGGTGGTATGGGTAACTGGGTGATGTATTAAGGAGGACAATTGATGTAATGAGCACTGGGTGTTATATACAACTGATGAATCACTAAATCTACCTCTGAAACTAATAATACACTATATGTTAATTAGTTGGATTTAAATTCAAATTAAATAAATAAAATTTTTTTCAAAAGCATTGGACAAAATTCAATACCAATTAATGATAAAAACCGTCAAGTAAATAGGAAGAGTAAGGGACTTTCTAAATTTGATAAAGAACATCTAACATCAACCTATAGCCAACATCTCACTTATTGATGACAGACTGAACACTTTCTCCCTGAATTTGGGAACAAGACAAGGATACTCACTCTCACCCCTCTTATTCAACATACTTCTCAAAGTTCCAGCTAGTGCAATAATGCAAAGCAAGAAATAAAAAGGCATATAGATCAGAAATTAAAAAAAAAAATTGCCCCTAGTTGTAGAATGACATTATTGTTGTTATAGTTAATTCCAAGGTATCTACAAAAAAAGCAAAACTGGAATTAATAAGTAATTTAGGCAAGTTGTAAGATAAAAATATACATACTATTTATATATAGTAGAAACAAACCCATGAACACCAAAATTAAAAATATAATCTCTCAAAAAGTTCAATACTTTGGTGCAAATCTAACAAAGTATGTACAGAACTTCCATGCTAAAAAATACAAAATATTGATGCTCAGAAGCTTAACAATAACATAAACAGTCAATTAACATATATTTTGTGTGTTATATGTATTATTTACTGTATTCTTACAATAAAGTAAGCTAAAGAAAAGAAATATTATTATAATCAAAAAGAAGATAAAGTTCATTTATAGTGCTGTACCATATTTATTGAAAACAAGATCTGCACATAAGTGGACCCACACATTTCAAACTCATATTTTTCAAGGTTTGACTGCATTAACCAGAAGTTATTACAAAATAAAATCTTTCTTTTTCATAAGTCTGCGGGGTATCATAGTTTATTCAACAATTCTAATAATGGGCATTTGGTTTGTTTCCAAAGTCTTGTAATTACAAACAATGTTGTAATGAATTATGTGGTACATAGGCATTTTTATATTGTTGCATATATAACTTCAGGGTAAATTCCCAAAAGTGGGATGCTTGAGTCAAAAGGTAAATGCATTTATAATTTTGTTAGATATTTCCAAATTCCTTTCTGAAATAGTTACACCAGTTTGCATGCTTATTAGCAATATTTGAGAGTCCCTGTTTCCCCAAAGCCTCCCACAATAATGTGTTATAAAACTTTTTAATTTTTGCCAATCTGTTAAGAGAGATGTGGTGTCTCACTATATTATACATTTGTATTTTTCTTACTGTAAGAGAGACTGAACATCTTTTAATATGTTTGAGGGACATTTTAACACATTTTTATATAATTATAAATGAGGTTTTGGGTAATTTTCACTATATATGTATATATGTAGAATATATATATTGCATACATATAAATTACTCACGTATACTATATATATTGCATATATAGTCATGTGTTATATATATATATGTGTGTGTGTATATCTCACTATTTATAAATTAATATTTTCTCCCAGTTTGTTTTGGTGTTTATGCACTGAACATTAACTTTTGGCTTGCATATTTTTAAAAACTTTAATCAACTTTATCAACTTTCCAACTTTATCTATTTTGACAAAAAAGTTTAATTGCACAAAAGGAATAGGCATGTGAAGGCCAATTAAAAAATTGGGTAGAGGAGAGGAAGATTTTCCTACATGTAAGAATGTCTGGCACCTGCCACACTACATACCAAAACTAGACTAAAAGATCTCAAATGAAAAGAGCAAAAATACAGTTAACAAAACCAAAAGACAACTGACAGAATGGAAGAAGATATTTGCAAATGACATAGCAGATAAAGGGCTAGTATCCAAAATCTATAAAGAACTTATCAAACTCAACACCCAAAGAACAAATAATCCAGTCAACAAATGGGTGGAAGACACGAATAGACATTTCTGCAAAGAAGACATACAAATGGCCGACAGACACATGAAAATGTGCTCAACATCACTCGGCGTCAGGGAAATACAAATCAAAATCACAGTGAGATACACCTGACAGCAGTTAGAATGGCTAATATTAACAAGTCAGGAAACAACAGATGTTGGTGAGGATGTGGAGAAAGGGGAACCCTCTTACACTGTTGGTAGGAATGCAAGCTGGTGCAGCCACTCTGGAAAACAGTATGGAGGTTCCCCAAAAAGTTGAAAATAGAGCTACCCTATGATCCAGCAATTGTACTATTGGGTATATACCCCAAAGATACAAATGGAGTGATCTGAAGGGGCACCTGAACCCCAGTGTTTATAGAAAATAAGTCAATCAGAGAAAGACAATTATCATATGATCTCGCTGATATGCAGAATTTAAGAGACAAGGCAGAGGATTATAGGGGCAGAGAGGAAAAAAAATGAAACAAGATGAAACCAGAGAGGGAGACAAACCATAACAGACTCTCAATCTCAGGAAACAAACTGAGGGTTGCTGGAGGGGAAGGGGGTGAGGGGATTGGGTGGCTGGGTGACGGACACTGGGGTGGGTATGTGTCATGGTGAGCACTGTGTTGTGTAAAACTGATGAATCACAGAACCGTACCCTTGAAACAAAAAATACTTTACATGTTAATAATAAATAAGAGCAAAAATATTGATGCTTACCTCATATGCCAGTTGTATGAATTAAGAATATTAAGGCAAATATTCGTACAGGAATATTATAAGCACTGAATTGGGGTTAGCTGTTTTTATTCACAGTGCTCTCCAATAAATGTAGCAACCAAATGAACCCAAATATTTTTTAACCCTTATTGATTGCCACTTAACCACACTCAAAAGCAGAACCTTCTAGTCAACAAGGCGAACCCTTTTTACCTAATGTTTACAGCAGAATTTCTATTGCCTCATCATTAAATATGTTTAGGTAATTGAGAGCCATAGATACTTGAGGAGACCTCACAATGTGAAAGAGAAAGATCAAAATATAAAAACCGTAAAGATGATCACACAGGAAACCTAAAACTAAAACAACAACAACTAGGACAAAAAGAAAAACAACAACAACAACAACAACAACAACAAGGAAATATCAGATAATGATTTTAGGGTAGGGCATGTTAATTAAAGATGCATATAATAAAATCTTAGAAGAACACAAAAAATTAAAAATTAAAGTGTTATATTGACTAATTCAATATAGAACTACACAGTGAAAAATGAGCAGCTAATTAAAAAGGCAAGAAATAGGGAAAAAAGAACATGAAAATAAAATAAATAATTCAATGGTAGTCTTAAAATCAAACATATTGTTAATGACATTGAAAGCAAATGGATTAAATACTATAATTAAAATAATTAAATACCAAAATACTGACAAACTAAATAGTGCCTAAAGAAACCCTTATAAAACACAAATACACAGAATAATTTAAAATACAAGGGTGGAAAATGATACACCATACAAACCTAATGGTGAGAAACTGAATTAATCCTATTAATACGAGACAAGAAAAACTCCGGGAACAAGAATAATTTCAGGAGTTAACTCTCAAAACAATATTTAGAAATGTATCATGTAGGACATGAAAGTTTGATTGGGAAGTGGTAGGGCAGAGTTCTATTTCCTTATTATGAGCTTTTCTTAATCTTCGATTCTTTCTTTTTTAAAAAAATTAAAAATTTTATTTACTTGAGAGAGAACATGAGCATGGGGGGAGGGACAGAGGAAGAAATAGTCTCCCTGCTAAGCAGGGAGCCCAATGTAGGCTCTATTCCAGGACCCTGGGATCATGACCGGAGCTGAAGGCAGACACCTAACTAACTCAGCCACCCAGGAACCCCAATCATTGATTCTTTCTGATTGTGTATATGCTTTACATTAATAAAAATAAAGAAACAAATGCATAAATTAGAGTGTATAAGAAATTTCCAGAGTAAGTATAATTTTAGGGATCTCAAGTCAATCCACTGAAGAAATCATTAAGCTAAAATTAGATTTAGTGATGAGAGAGAATTTTATTTTTATTTGTATTAGTCTTTGGGTAATACCAATTTTTTAAAAAACATATATATATATATATATATCACATTGATAATTAAAAATGGTTAAAACTATTTTTTTTCCGGTGGAGATAGGCTAAAAAACCACTGGAAAAGTACCCAAGAAGACTTCAGCAATATCCATCATTTTTTTAGAGATATATGGGTTAATCACACAGTCATGGAAAACTTCCTTCATGTGAATTTCTATTGTAAATACAATTCTATGAATTTACAGTTTATTCAAAATATTGCTCAAATTGATTTGTCTGCAATTGAATACATAATTTACAGATTTTTTTAAATGGAAATAATCTTTAGACTATGGCCCCAACTTGGAGAGCATAATGTCTTACTCAGTAGCTTTCAAGTGTTTGTTGGATTACTAAGTGACTGGAAATGTAATAAATCAATCATGTTACTATATGCAGAGGTCATTTTTTTAACATATCTTCAAACTTTATTTATTTTATAGAACTTATTATAACTGTTGAGGAACAAGCAAAACAGGTATTTCAGGGATACTTCTGGATTTCCTTTTTCTGTTTTTAGATTTATAGCTAAATTAAATAGTTGCAATCTCTTCAATACGAAAATATATCTGGTGGGTCTTCTGTGAGTGAGCTTTAGATGAAATCAGGCACAGCCCATTTGCTCACTCCAGTAACACTTTGGTCAATAAACACTCAACACTTGGTTGGCTATTATTTGCTATAAAAAACAAATGGTTTAGTAGTGTCCCAATAGAAGACTTTAATCAAGCAATGTTATAATGGGAAATTTTTAGAAAATTTTTCATTATGCCACTGGTAATATATTAAATCAGAGAAATGATAGAAACCTTCATTAATCATCTGTTAACTGGCTTTATTTTCATTTAAATAATGAGATAAAACTACCAAAAATGTGTGATTATTTTCTTCTGGAGAAATTTGGGGATAATTATTTTTAAATCCTCAGTGATATTTTCCAGAATTTTTTCATCTTGATAGACACTTTTCTTCTAAATTACAATATATTTCTTTCCTACATTAATGAAAGCTGATAGTTAATTATCTCACTTTCTCTTCCATGAATTTGCATAATGCCTTATATATTTTTTTTCTCAAGATTTTATTTATTTGACAGAGAGAGACACAGCGAGAGAGGGAACACAAGCAGAGGGAGTGGGAGAGGGAGAAACAGGCTTCCCTGTTTCTTGATCCCAGGACCCTGGGATCATGATCTGAGCCGAAGGCAGACGCTTAACAACTGAGCCATTCAGGCGCCCCTTATATTTCTTATATTAATCCCCCAAACAATTGAAAGCCCTTAATGATTTTATTTTTGTTTTCTGAATGATTATAATCCAAATTTCTGGTATCTTCTCTTTAACCATATATTCTCTATCCTCTATATTTTTCTGATACAATTAAAATTGGAAAACCAATAATGGTTGACTTTACAACGTACATTCTTTCTCTCTTTAAGCCAGCCTAAACACTATGTGCTTTAATTAGATATAGTAAAACAGTATCAAATTTTGAACTTGTTCCTACCTTCTACCTGGGGAAAAAAATCCCATCCTTTGGCAGTTCACATTACACCAGGTTAGAGTCAAAGGACTATAACAAAACCATCACATATGGAGAACAAACTGTAAACGGAACAGGTATCCAATCTCTTCCAACTTATATGAGCTATTACTTAGATTGATCATATTCCTGAGGTTTTTAGAGGATAACAGTAGTATTCCCAAGGCCAGGATCCTAAAGATCAGTTAACTTGAGGAGCTGGCACTTGAGTTCATTCCTACATCTGGCTCTTTAACATTATATGTTTAGAGAATTAGTGAGGCTAGCCCTAGCTTTAACCTGTTACTGTGTCTTTCTCATTTAGAGTGTTCCAGGAAAAGAGCACAGCAATACCCCTGAGAAATAGCTAACATCCTCCAATGCCAAGAAAAAGCAATGTGAAAGTATTTGGAATTAAAAGAAAAATCTACAATTATCAAATTGCAAAAGGGAAAATCCCTCTTAAAAACTTAACAGCTTTCCTTAACACTTAGGCCTGGTTTGGAGCCAAATAATTTGAATTGTATTTTAGAAAGACTTATCAAAATAAGCATTCCAATACATTCATGCATACATACTAACTAATCGGTTGGTTCCAGGAGAGTTCATGGTTTTTTGTCTTTTTTTTTTTTTCTTTAATGGACAGGAGAAAAAAATCTGTCTAAATATACATGGTGATGGACTTGTTGACCACCAGCCAAGTTAAAAGCTTTTAGGGTTGGTTGAAAAATTCGTATGTTAATATAAATGAAAAACAAATCTCATAATTTGTAGGGATTAGTCCTTGGCTAGTTCCATAAGAATTTGACAAAAACATTCACTGAAAATATTTAAAATATCTAGAATTTGATGTGTCTGTTGAACAAAGCAGACTTTTCTTAACTTCCTTGTGCATTCTCTTTGTTTCTTTCTACCCTATTATGCAAAATGTCGGATAAAATAGAGAGGAGGGAATCATCAAGAAACCTTGCAAACTGACGTCTACTCCTATTCCTTCTTATTTCATATATGAATACATAATGTTCATAAACTTTCTGTTGTTTTATTTCCTTTCTTCCTTGAAGTTGTGGTACCCAATTGATAGTCTCCTCAAAATGTTCTTCTCTTAGGCATGGTCAGCAGCTGTCTATTCATAGTATTGGAAAGACCTCTCTAGACCCACAGTAGTAAAATCTCTGTCCTCGCCTCTAATGATAATCTATTTTCCCTTAATGAAGCAACAATGTTATTTAAGATGAAAAAGATAAAAAAATAGAAGATATATTTTCTCTCGTTACTTCCTACTCTTCTCTTGGTTCAAGCCATTATCATCTTTCTTCCTTTGACCATTACAGTCAGATTTGTTAAGTGGTCCCAGTTGTTGAATCATATCTGCTTCATTCATTCTTCCTGCCTATATACTCAACATTTTTCTAAAACAAAATGTAGTACATGTTTCTTTTCTATTTAAGGGTTCTCTCATTTTCCGACTGTCTCTAGAACAAAGCCCAAACTTTTTGATTTAATATAGAAAACCTTGCAAAGATTAGTTCTCACTTACCTGTTCATATTCACTATACTCTCTTCTCTCAAAATATACATTTATAATAACCACACCACATGGAAACTCAATATTTTGCATGTCATTTGATCTAAATCACAGTTCTGTCCTCTTGGACAAAATTACTTATTTTGTTGAAATATATTTTTCCTTTCATTTTGCCTAGTTAATTATTGTACATTCATTTAAAATCTATTCAATTAGTAGCTCCTTTGTGAAGCAATGAGGCTTTCTGTAGATAACTAGTCTCTGTGCACTCACAAGCACTCCATATGTGATTTCTTTATACATACCTATCCAGAGGCATTAGAATTTTTTAAGTTTTATTTTTATCTGTGAAACTTTGAAGTTCTCAAGAAAAAGAACTGTACCTTATTCTTCTTTGTGTATATAGTGCCTAATATATCACCTGTGGTATGTGGTAGATTCTCAGTGTGGTATATGGCAGATTTCCTCTTACATATGCAGGTTGGTACAGCCTTAAAGCATTTTGAAACTGTTGATACAGATCTTTTATGATGAGGGAAACATGAAGCCATTGGATACTCAATAGTGGAAGTGTAGGTTTAGAGAGAGGAAGAATGGCAAGAGGCAGCATATTAGGGGGCACCCAAAATAGCATGTGGGTTTTTTTTCTCTACTTGAAAATTTGCCTTAGTGACTTTCACAAGAGAGTAATTAATTACTTGAGAACTATTTTGACAGAGAGTGAGGTAAAAAATGTGAAACCCATTACTCTTCTGTGTGTGGCATTTTAAACCAAAGGGAACAAGAAATTATTATTTTCCCAAACAGAATTGAGTTAAATATGGAATAATTGATGTCAAACATTGAGAACACAGTGTGTGTGTGTGTGTGTGTGTGTGTGTATTGCAGTATTTTTGGCCTTAGATAGTGTGAGAAAATAACACATAAAGTAACTAGATGGTTAAGGAAGCATTTCCATAAATATTTATTTTTCAGATCTTCTGAGTTAAGAATCAAATAGCAGTAATTAATAGCAGTAATTAAAATGTTATGCAAAATTATAACATTTGAGATAACCTCATAAATAAGAACATAAAGGCCTATCTAATATATATTTAAATACTTTTGGATGCTTATGTACTTGATTCAGCATTTCTGCTGCTAAGCATTTATTCTTATGGATAATTAAAATGTTCACAAAGTTTTATATAGAATAATTTATTTGAAGCATTATTTATAAAACTCTTCAGATAGAATATTAAATCTAATAATAGAAGATTGATTAAATGAAATATGTATTATTTAGTACAATTGGCTATTTTATAGCCATTAAAATTCATATTCTACAAGAACATTTGATGACATGGAGAATGTATATGTTATTTTTATGGCATATAAAGTCTAAATCAGAGACTGAGAAAACATGGTCAACTAAACACATGTCTCCCAGCTCAAAAAACTCAAAATGAGAAAGCATATTTTTTTATAAATGTTGTCAATAACAGGTTTGGAGAACAGCATAATGTACACTAATCATCCAGAGAATTGGGAAAATCCTTGAAAGATAAAAAAAAAAAAAAGGATAGGAGACAAACCATGAATATATAGCTGAAAGAAACCATACAACAATATGCACATAGAACATCATTACAGAACATTATTATGGGATTGGAGGTAGACAAGACTAGTTTTGGACCAGTGATAAACTCAAAATCAACTCGAGTTCAAAAATAAAAAGTGGGAGTAATTTCTTGGGGAAAAATGTATATTTTATAGTAGCATTAGCAGAACGAGTCCCACTCCACCTCATAGACACAGAGAGAATGCCATGTGTAATGAACAACAAATAGTGGCTTTTGTTCATAGGTTACAGAATTGAGTGTGGATTCTGGAGACTGAATGTGTCCAAAATGTCCATCACTGAGTAACTGACTTCAGAGACTAGAATATACAGGGAAGAACTTTGCAAAAATAAATCTTTAAAGTTGCAATAAACTTTTGAAATAGAACTCAATTAATTTAACTAAACAATGATATCTATAAATTCTGGAAGATGTAATAGTGAGAAACCACACACACACACAAATGTTCTATGGGAAAAAAGCACAAAACAAATACAATTACAGAGTAATAGAACTAGAAATATAGGGGAGATTAAAAAGTTAAAAATTACTATATTCACTTATTCAGATAATTTTACAATAATGTTGAAATGGCTGTTCCTCAATGCTTCATATCTCATTTTTTAAGTGCTTGTGTTATTGATTAAATATTTGTGTTCTCCCAAAATCCATATGTTGAAATCCTAACTATCAATGTGCTAGCATAAGGAAGCAAGCCCTTTGGACTGTACTTTGGTCACGATGGTGGAGTCCTCTCCCCTTCTACCATATGTGAGCACACTTTGAGAAGATGGTCACCTATGAATCAGGAAACTGGCTGCCACCACACACAGAATTTTCTATACCTCTTCCACTTTTATAGACATTCTGTTTAATTCTGGGTTCACATAAAAAAAATTAGGTGTGTAAATAATAGAGTAAGTCATGTGTATGTGTTAGCTTTTGGTAGTAGATTAATAATAACAATAAATGTATTTGGCATTTCAGTGTAAAAAAAGTTGGGTAACTATAATAGATATTTTAGTTTTTAAAAATTCAATTTTGATCCAATTAGATTCACCAGTTAAATGTCCATTAAGATACAGTCCTTGAGTATCTCCCACTGAATAGCTATAATTTTATTAAAAAGAAGAAAATTGTAGACAAATATGTAATCAAGATTTCATGAGAAAAATGTACATTATCTGATGAGTGATATTAGAGGAAGTTGATGTATTTACGTTTCAAAAGTTTCTCATCACAAGGAGAATTTTTTTTCTTTTCTTTTTATTGTATCTATATGAGATGATGGATGTTAACTAAGTGTATTGTGGCAATAATATCACAGTATATGTAAATCAAACCATCATGTGTACACCTTAAATTTATACAGTGATAGATGTCATTTACTTCTCAATGAAACTGGGGAAAAAAGTTTCAAAAGGGCATTAATAATTTAATACATAATATTGTTTTGCAATTAACAGTACTATTGTTTCTAAATTTACATAAATGATCTTTACACTGCTTACCCTTTTGCAACTTTTCTTTTTTACCCAAGATTTTTGTGATTTCTTTGTATTTGTGAATAAAAATGGACCCATTTATTTCTAATTGTTTTCATTGGTCATATAATTATCATTTTAAATATCCTTTAAATTTTTTTCAGTTCTTTTACTACAGCAAACAATTTTGCAATGTACATTCTTGTTCATGTCTTTGTGCATACATATGAGGCCGCTATGGCAGTGTTTTGATTGATGATTGATTGATTGCTGGTGTTGTCTTGACACAAAAACAAAAAATAGACTTGATATATTTATATCATATTTGCAAACTGTGTTTGGAAGTTTTTCTCTAAGATTCACATCCTCAGAAGTGGGATATCTGAGCCCTAGATGCTAGTTACACCATGGTTATAATAATCTACACCACATTCCAACATATTTTCTAAACATTTGATATTACCCAACTTTTATATTATTGGGTGTGAAAGAATAAATGATATTGTAATTTTTGCAACCCTGATTAATAGGGTCTTAAATGTTTTCCAGGTATCTTTTCTAACCTGGCTTATTTAGCTAGTATTATTTACCTTAGTGGCAAAGGTTATAGTTTTAAAGTAGCTAAGTGTGCTAGAATTATTACTTATATTTTGTGCTTCTTATATTATTTCAAGAGGGCTCTCCTACTTGAATGTGATGATAAATATACTGTCATATTTTATTTGGTGTGATGGGCATGGATTTTTGATTACTATTCACTCAGGAGTGAATTACTTGATTATAGGTTGTGGTAGATTGTATTTTCAAAACATGACGTTGACAATCCCTCTTCAGAAGCAGAGGCTATATTCTCTTCCCTTGAGTATGAGTAAATCTTTGAAACTTTCTCCATCAATAGAATGTGTTAGAAACTATGCTGTGTAGATCATAAAAGGCAATATGATATCCACCTAGTTCTTTCTCTTGGACCATGTGTGTAAGGAGTCTGAACTGATGTGTAAGATGTCTGCTTACTCTACAGTCACCATGTTAAAGAGATTATAGAGACAGCCTATGTTAAGATAAAGAGAAATGATTCATTTCTAGTTCTTAGCACTTGCAGTCCAGGCACAAACCATCTGAGTGAAGAAAATCTTGAGATGATCCAGACACCGTATGTCTGCAAAATCCTACCAATTCACACTTGAATCCCTTGCCCCCCCAAAAAAACACCAAAGAACATCAATGAGTATTGTGGTTTTAAGCCACAGAGTTTGAGGAGACTTACTATGCAGTAATAAATATTTAATATACACAGTATGTATTATTTGATAAAGTCAGACTGTTTTTCAAAAAATGCTTAAAACTATGTACCCTAACCAGAAATGTTAAAGGCTCTGTTTCTCTTTTTTCCAAATGTATTTATTTATATAAGTAATCTCTACACGAAACGTGAAGCTCAAACTCATGACCACGAGATCAAGACTTGCATGCTTTTCCAACTGAGCCAGCCAGGTGCCCTTTACCAACACTTTTAATTTTAGCCATCTTTGTGTATGTTCCCCTGTGTAATTGTTGATTTACTTTGGATATCTTAAATCATTATTGAGGCTATGCCTTTCATTGTATGTGTGGTAGACACTATCACTGACCTTGCACCACTTTGTTTCCATAGATTTCTATTATTGTATTACATAGTCAATAGTTATTAAAAGATTTTCAGCACTTTATTTTTTCCATTTTTATTTGTTTATTTATTTATTACTTGAGTATAGTTGACACATAATGTTACATTAGTTAGGTGTACGGCATAGCAATTCAACTTCTCTACACGTTTTGTTATGCTCTCCACAAGTGTAGCTACCATCTGTCATTATACAATGCTATTACAATATCATTGACTATATTCCCTATGTTGTGACTTTTATTCCCATGACTTATTCATTGCATACCTGGAAGCCTATATCTCCTATCCCCTGTCACCCATCACCACTCTAAATATATTATTTTATTTCCTTTTCTCACCTATTATGTTTATTAAGGACAGAGCATTCAGTTTTATTGTGTTTCAGTGAATGCAATTTGTCCTTTATTCTCCATCTGCTTTTTGGTTAATGTATTGAAATTTATGAAATGCCATATAAAGTATAATATTTGAGAAGAACTAGAAAGATTTAGTCTAATAAATTCTGAATAATAGATGTATCTAGCTCAATAGTATATGTGGCTTATTCTTTTCCATACCTGTATTATTCTTTCTTTAATCAATATGCTCTGGTTTTGTTTTTTTTTTGAATTTTATTTTTAAATAATTTTTGGTTTATAGACAGGTTATAAACATAATACACAGTCATTATTGCCTTTCATCCAGCTTTTCCTTATAATAACACCTTACATGACCATAGACCATTTATAAAAACTCTCTCAATTGGTTTGGAATTATCACTAAGTTCATTCTCAAGGGGTCCCAGCTTGTCATATTCCCCCCTGTGGGCTTTGGGCTTCCTTAACCAGGCCCACAATTGCTGTGAAAGACAATTCTCTATAATAAATACCTCTCTTTGTCCATCTTTCTGATTCTTTCTGTCTCTTCTATTTTTCATATATATGTGTATATACATACATATATGTGATAGATGATAGATAGATAGATAGATAGATAGATAGATAGATAGATAGATGAATGATAGATAAAAGCCAAATGGGAACTGTGTGGTAGGTGAAATAATAGCCTTCAAAAGATGTCTACATTTAAATCACCAAAACTTATGAATATTATGACCATGTTATGTTACATGGCAAAGGGGAATAATAGTTGCAGAAGAAGTTAAGGTTGTTATTTAGCTGACCTTAGGATAAACAAGTTATCCTGGGTTATGTGGTAGGCCCAATGCAACCACAGGGACTTTACAACATTTTGAGATGTACAAGGCTCAAATGTCCATTACTGACTATGAAGACGGAAGAGGACTGGGAGCCAAGAAATGCAAGGAACCTCTAGAAGCTGAAAACACACACACACACACACACACACACACACACACACACACACACACAAATGGATGTTCATCTATAGCCTCCAGAAGGGAAGAGTCCAAACCACACCTTGTTTTTAGTTCAGTTGACCCATTTTGGACTTTACCTCTAGAACTGAGAGATAAGAAATTTGTTTGTTTTAAGCCACTGAGTTTGTGGTAAGTTTTTATAGCAGCAATAGAAAACCAATATAAACCATAATTTAAAAGGAGACTATAATATTAGAAGGGTTTATATGTCTAGGATGATAAACATTTATAAATCTCTCTGCATAATTCATCACATAAATGAGCCAAATTATAAAAATTACATAACCAATTCATTAAATAGAGATAAAATATGTTTTATATTCAAGATACATTAATGATAAAGTTATTTTTAGCAGGAATTCAAGAAAATGTCTTCTATTTGATAAAACCTATTCAACCAAAACCCAGAAATTCACAACATATTTAATGGAATATCTTGGATGCATTTTCTTTAAGATCAGGAGTAAAAAAAAAAAAAAAAACAAAAAAACCCCTACTACCATCACTATTGTGCAGCATTTACTAGATCAACCAAGAAAGCACGGTCTGAGATGTAAAATCAATTATATTATGTTAATCTGGGATTACTTCACACTATATTACTTTTTGAGAAAAAGAGTTTAAAATGTTCCACTTTTAGTCAGTTTTAATATTTTAAGCCTATTTTATAGATTATAGTTATTTTCAATATGACAGGTTCTTAATGGAATTATATTTTAAATAAACATGAGTTTTTTCAAAGGATACAAAAATAATGATTCAAAGGGGCACATGCACCCTGATGTTTATAGCAGCATTATCAACAGGAGCCAAATAATGGAAAGAGCCCAAATACCCATTGACTGATGAATGGATAAAGAAGATATGGTATGCATACACAATGGAATATCATTCAGCTATCAAACAGAACAAAATCTTGCTATTTGCAACAATCTGGATGGAGCTAGAGTGTTTTATGCTAAGCAAAATAAGTCAGTCAGAGAAAGACAAATACTATGTGATTTCACTCATATGCGGAATTTAAGAAACAGAACAGATGAACCTAAAAGAAGGGGAAAAAAGAGGGAAGCAAACCATAAGAGACTCTTAACTATAGAGAACAAACTGAGGGTTCCTGGAGGGGAGGTGGGCAGGGGGGGTAGGCTAGATGGGAAATAGGTATTAAGGAGGGCACTTGTGTTGAGCACTGGGTATTATACATAAAAAATGAATCACTAAATTCTACTCCTGAAACCAATATTACATTATATGTTAACCAGAATTTAAATAAAAATTTGAAATAAATAAATGAACAAACAAACATGGGTTTTTTTAAGTACTTTAAGAGAATCATGTCATGAATAATTTTAAAAATCAAGTGTCTTTTGTTGATCTTTAATCTGTATTTCCTATACATCTTTCTTTATTAGAGTTCTTGAATTGTCTTATTCTTCCATGTGGCAATGAGACTATTGAAAGTAACCTAATGAATGAGATCATGCCACTTGAGACAGCATGGATAGACCTAAATGGTATTGTTAGGTGAAATAAGTCAGACTGAGAAAGCAAATACCATATGATTCCACTCATAAATGGAATCTAAAAAAAATGAGTAACCAAAAGCAGAAAAAATAACCTAATGAAATGCACAATAAAACCATAATTTTTAAATAATTGATAATATAAAATTATATAATTTTAATCAGAAAATCAATACTTAGAATTGGTTATTATTTATGCTTTTTTATCAATGAATAAATTGGAATTCAAACAAGTAGCTTGTCTAAATTTACACTGCTGGCAAGTAACACTGATAGGAGAAATTACCAATTTCTTTCTTCCATATCCAACGTCTTCATCAAGGCAACCTTCTATACTTAGAACACAAAATAAATGAGTTTCAACATTTCAAGTACCCTCTTGTCATTAAAATCTTAATATGTTTTTATTTAACCTATGACTATACTTATCACGATGGCACTTGACTACAACTTTACTTGAGAAATTTATATTTCATATACATTAACTTATTCCGTTAACATCTTGTTTCAAAAGGATTTTATCCAACTAGAAAAATAAAAATTAGAATGCTTTAATACAAAATGCAAAATGTGTTTGTATTTAAAGAAATTTCATATATTTTCCACAATCTATTGCTTCTAAATATTTTCTTTTTGAAATAAGAATGTGAATTGTTCTAATGAAGAAATGGAGTCTATTTACAGAATCCTATACAATGTTGAGTCTTCAAGGTCAAAATTCTCAATACAAGGATGAAATAAGAAATAAATGTGTTACCATAATGAATATGTACTCCTAGCCTAGCCAAGAAATTTCCTGCTTGAATTTTGTGCTGTGTGAGAAAAAAAAAAATTGTGCAATAACTTCACAATCAGGTATTGATTCTTATTCAGGTTTTAGTTCCAAATTCACACTTGTTTGGATAGTCCCCAAACGGTAAATTAAGAGTTTCAAGTAGTGCCAGATTTTAAGTGAACCTGGGCAACTGGCAGAAGTAAATACAAATCCTCTCTGAAGGAACCCAGATTTGACATGGGCCTCAAATATCACAACGAAGTGCCAAGAAGTATGAGTTGAGTCAACTATCAAATTAAAAAAAAAAAAAGATAGTATGAGAAAGATTTAACAAAAACCTAGTTACATTCAAACTAAGAAGCTGAAAAAAATAGGAAAACTCAAAGAAAGTAAAAGAAAGGAAATAAGAAAAATGTCATTAATGAAATAGAAAACAAATACAAAATATAGTTTTAACGGATTCCTTAAAAAGACTAATAAAGTTGATAAAGCTCTGAAAATTTGATTGATTAAAAATAAGACAAAGCACAAATAACACTAGAATGAGTAGAGGAGCAAAGTTGAGTTGCTGTAAATTTAAAAATATGATTAAGAGAATGCTAAAAAACATTTTGTGTCCATTTTCTAACCCATTATCTTATGTTGAAATATAGAAAAGTGGAGATCTTGATATTTTGCTCCAAAATAATGTGTTTGTGAAAACAAGAACAAATTCTATTTGAAAAAATGACATTATTACATGTGATAAAATTAATGATAATTAGTTAGCATCATATAATTCATTCCATATTCACATTTTTTCTCTTCTTCCAAATTGTTTTTTATAATAGTTTTTCCTAACTAATATTCAATCCAGACAATGTTAGCTTTGTTCAACAATTCTATTATTTTCATGTAAACAGCCTATTTTTAATGACACTTGGTAAAAATCCCCAACTTTTTGTAATTTTATCTTGTTTCTCTGTCTCATCTATTTCATATTATTTATAAGATGGATTAATTAGATTAAAGGTTCTTAGTTCAAAACAATTTATGTGATGTGATGTAATTCATACTGGACTATATCAGCAGACATATAATATGTTCCTTCCTACCATTATTAATACTAATATTAACCACTGGGTTGGGGTGACAACATCCTGATCTCTCCACTAAAAGCATATTTTCTTCTTGTAACCAAAAAGTATTTTGTGGGGTCATAATTAGGTATTAATAAAATTTCTGTTTTGAGAATTACGGTTTTATCATCACTTGATAATACATGTGGAACAAAAATTTCATTAGGTGCTGAAAAATTATGGATTTTTTTTCTTTAACTTATTTTAACTTAAATTTTTTAACCTTATGTTCTTTTCCATAGTAAAAATTCCATTAAAAACTGGGATTCTTTGTTTTCCCTAATTAATTGTTTCTAATTTGAAATACAAAATAAATGCTTAATTTTTGTTTGTTTTACTTTTAATGATTTTTTAAATACTCATTTTATAACTATTTCTAATCTATATCTGTCTATCTATCTGTCTGTCTAAAATGATCTAGAAGGGATGAAGGCAGTTCGGTAAAAAATAAGTCAAACTATATTGAAATCTATCCATGAGAAGTTGTGCTTTTATTCGTTCATAAACAATATTCCCTTGACACCTAAAGTAAGCATTTTTTCCGGTTTCCTGGTTTTTAAAATCAGCATTTTTTGAAGAGTAAATTTTAATTGTATTGATTACATTTGGTTTCAATGGCTACTATAACAAATAAAATAAACTCAGTGGCTTAAAACAGCATACATTTATAACCCTACTGTTCTGAAGGACCAAAGTCCTAAAATCAAGGTGTTGCCTTTACTGCATCCTAAAGGTTTTGGACTGTTGCGTTTTCGTTGTCATTTGTCTCCGTGTATGTGTATATGTGTGTGCGTGTCTGTGTATTTCTTCTTTGATTTCCTGGTTAACCGATTCATTCTTTGGTAGTATGTTCTTTAACCTCACGTATTTGTGGTCTTTCCATAATTTTTTCTTGCGTTTGACTTTAAGATTCATAGCGTTGTGGTCTGAAAATATGCATGGTATGATCTCAATCTTTTTGTATTTATTGAGGCCTGATTTGTGACCTAATATGTGATCTATTCTAGAGAATGGTCCATGTGTGCTAGAAAAGAATGTGTTTTCTGCTGCTTCAGGATGAAATGTTCTGAATATATCTGTTAAGTCCATCTGGTCCAGTGTGTCATTCAATACAATTGTTTCCTTGGTGATTTTCTGTTTAGATGACCTGTCCATTGCTGTTAGTGGGATGTTAACATCCCCTACTATTATTATATTATTATCAATGAGTTTCTTTGTGTTTGCTATTAATTGATTTATATGTTTGGGTGCTCCCAATCTGGGGACAAAAATATTTACAATTAGATTTTCTTGTTGGATAGACCTCTTTATTATGATATAGTACCCTTCCTCAAGTCTTGTGACAGTCTTTGGTATAAAATCTAGTTTGTCTTGTGGCACCTTGGTGGCTCAGTTGGTTCAGCATCTGACTCTTGATTGTGGCTTAGGTCATGATCTCAGGGTTATGAGATAGAGCTCTGCATTGGGCTCTGTGCTGGGTGCAGAGCATACTTAATATTCTCTCTCTTCATCTCCTTCTGCCCCTCCCCCCTCTAAAAAATAATCTAGTTTGTCTGATATAAGTATGGCTACTCTGCTTTCTTTTGATGCCCATTAGCATGATAGATGGTTCTGCATCCCCTCACTTTCAATCTGGAGGTCTTTAGGTCTAAATGAGAGTCTCTTGTAGGCAGCATATAGATGGGTCTTGTTTTTTAATCCATTCTGATACCCTATGTGCTTTGATTAGAACATTTAGTAGATTTACATTCAGAGTGATTATTGATAGATATGAATTTAATGCTATTGTATTTCCTGTAAAGTCATAGTTTCTGGAGATTTTCTCTGTTTCTTTTTAGTCTTTGTTGCTTTTGGTCTTTCTTCTCACTCAGAGTCCCCTTTAATATTTCCTTCAGGGCTGGGTTAGTGGTCAAAAACTCCTTCAGTTTTTGTTTGTCTAGGAAATTCTATCTGTCCTTCTATTCTGAATGACAGTTTTACTAGGGAAATTTTCTTGGCTGCATATTTTTCCCATTCAGCAGTTGACTATGCCATGCCAAAGAGGTAAAACGTCTATACTGCAAAAACCATAGAACACGTATTCAAGAAATTGAAGGTGACAAAAAGAAATGGAAAAACATTCCATGCTCATGGATTGGAAGAACAAATATTATTAAAATGTCTATACTATCCAAAACAATCTACACATTTAATGCCATCTCTATCAAAAAATACTAACTGCATTTTTCACAGAGCTACAACAAACACTCTTAAAATTTGTATGGAACCACAAAAGATTCTGAATAGCCAAAGCAATCTTGAAAAAGAGAACCAAAGTTGGAGGCATCACAATTTCAGACTTCAAGCTATATTACAAAGCTGTAGTCAACAAGATAGTATGGTACTGGCATAAAAGCAGGCACATAGATCAGTGCGACAGAATAGAAAGCCCAGAAATGGACCCACAAGTATATGGTCAACTAATCTTTGACAAAGCCAGAAAAAATATCCAATGAAAAAAGACAGTCTCTTCAATAAATGATACGGGAACACTGGATAGCAACATGCAGAACAATAAAACTGGACCACTTTTTTACACCATGTACAAAAATTAATTCAAAATGGATGAAAGACCTAAATGTGAAATAAGAAACCATCACAATCCTAGAGGAGAACACAAGCAATAACCTCTTTGACCTTGGTGTAGCAACTTCTTACTAGACATGTCTCCAGAAGCAAGGGAACAAAAACAAAAATGCACTATTGGGACTTCATTCAAATAAAAAGCTTCTGTACAATGAAGGAAACAATCAATAAAACTAAAAGTCAGCTTACAGACTGGGAGAAGCTATTTGCAAATGACATTTCTGATAAAGGGTTAGTATCCAAAATCTATAAAGAATTTATCAAACTCAACACCCAGAAAACCAAATAATCCAGTTAAGAAATGGGTAGAAGACACAGATAGACATTTTTCCAAAAAAGACATCCAGAGGGCTAACAGACATATGAAAAGATGCTCAACATAACTCATCAGGGAAATACAAATAAAAGCCATGATGAGATACCACCACATACCTGTCAGAATAGCTAAAATTAACAACACAGGAAACAACTGATGCTGGTGAGATAAAGGGGAACATTCTTAACACTGTTGGTGGGAATGCAAACTGGTGCAGCGACTGTGGAAAACAGTATGGACGTTCCTCAAAAAGTTAAAAGTAGAACTATCTTGCAATCCAGCAATTGCACTACTAGTATTTACCCAAAGGATACAAACATAGTGATTCAAAGTGGCCCATGCACTGCTCAAGTTTATAGCAGCATTATTAATAAATGGCCAAATTATGGAAAGAGCCCAAATGTCCATCAACTGATGAATGGATAAAGAAGAGGTGGTATATATATGCAATGGACAGTTACTTAGCCATCAAAAGGAATGAAAGCTTGCCATTTGCAACAATGTGGATGGAACTAGAGAACTAAAGTATATTATGCTAAGTGAAATAAGTCAGAGAAGACACAGAATGATTTCACTCATATGTGGAATTTAAGGAAAAAAGAACAAGAACATAAGTGAAGGGAAAAAAAGAAAGGGAGGTAAAGCATAAGAAAATCTCAACTATAGAGAACAAAATGAGGGTTGCTGGAAAGGAGGTGGGCAGGGGGATGGGCTAGATGGGTGATGAGTATTAAAGAGGGCAGTTGTTATGATGAGCACTGGGTGTTATATGTAAGTGATAAATCACTAAATTCTACTCCTGAGAGCAATATTACACTATATTAACTAACCAGAATTTAAATAAAAATGTGAAAAAAAATAAATGAGATAATGTAAATAAAAATGTAATGTTCATCATACATTCAGATAAGTAACTTATATTAATGATGTATATAGCCATTATTCTTAACTCTTTCACACTGTTTTTTCTTCTATTTATGACTATTTCTCACTTAAGATAGCTTAACAGAAAATAACAAAATGAGTTAACTTGAATCTGTTAACATTTAAAATAGTGAGTCTTTACAGTATTTAGCATTTTAATTAGTAATAAAAATAAATTATTTGTGACCATGGCTCATAATTTACCACAACACATAAATATATTTGTATGTTGTGGAAAAGTATAAAGGATTTTGCAAATGCTGGGCATCAGAATATTAATTTTAATAGTTATATACAGAGTCCTTTCTGATCAAGTAGTTATCTCTATCAGTAGTTGTAATAATTATTAGGTTGCATACATATTATAATATAAATACTATTAAGTATACACATCATGAATGAATGACAGAGATACTATAAGATCTCATTTATTTTCCATTCTATAATTGGTGAAAACCCTAAAGCCATATGACTAAAATAATATTTTCTATTTTGATGCAGTCTGTTTTTTATTTTACAAATCTCCCTCGTGTGTTTTGTTCCTATTCCATATCTTATGACAGAGACCTTATAGTCTAGAAGGATGGCCCTGGCTGGTCCTAAATTAACACTAGTTATCAACTTGCTAGGATCTATTTGCATGACTGATTTGCATAAAATGAAGAAATCTTCCAGGAAAAAAGTATATCGTACATGTGCTGAAAGAGAAAGACAAGAAAGAAACAAATATGCAAAGATTATCCTGACATCATGGACCTGTGAGTTTTGAGTTTGACAGAAGAGAAACACATATTTGTGTTAAATACAGGGTGGCCCTAGGGTTCTAAATACAGAAAGAAATGAAACATTATTTTTGATTCTTCAAATCTTTTGCAGGTTGGTCCTGAGAGGTGGCACTATGGGCAACATAGCTGCTTTAGAGGAAATAATGACAGACTAGCAGTGGAAACTTTGGTGTCCAGGATATAAAATAAATGCCCATCAGAAAATTGGCAGCAAAACAGCAGTGGCCACCTGCTTCTGATTTAGGATATAAATACTAATATGAAATCATTACCTCCCACAGACTCATAATGACTGAAGAAATTTGAGTTACATTATTTTTTTAAATTCATTCTTCACTTTCAATTGCTCTAATTTCACATTTTTACTGCCAATTTTTCATAAACAAGGTTTTTAAGTTTGTTTATTTTCTTCCATTACATTAATCAAAATATTTGCTACTAATTATACATTTGTAGAAAGACCTCTCTCAGTTTTCATGAGGCTACATATGTGCTTTATTACTCTCTAAAATATTATAAAAAGCAATAATATGTCCTTTGGTAAAGAAGAGCTAGATACTAACTTCTCCCTTTTCTCTTCCCTGTGTATGCAAAAAGGTTACACTCCAGCTTCCTTTGCTGAGTCATCTATATCTGTATCTGTATCTAGCAACATCATCTAGATATTATATAATTAATTCTAGTCAATATACATTTACAGAAGTGATTTGAACAAATTTCAGGACTAGCCTGTAAGATCATCTGTTAGATTTTGCTTTACCATGCATATCCATGCAGCTGAAAGAAATAATCCTAGATGCCAGAACTGTAAAATGGAAGGAGCAGGATTCCTAAAACAGAGCTTAGAATGAAAATCCTCAGGGGAGACACCAAGCTTTGTTTGTTTTTGATGTTATATGAATGAGAAATATAAACTTTTATTATGCTATGTCACTGATATTTTATGGGTTTTTCTCACATTAGCTAGCATTATTTCTCCTAATACATGTTCCTTCGTGTGCTTTTCATTCTGTGGCAACTTTTTGATTTATGGTCACTTTTTGATTTATGTATAGGAGTTTTTCCTTCTCAGGTGGTTGTGAATCCACAGTGATCAATATGGTAATATTTCTAATTATGGTAAAATTTTCATACAGCAAAATATACAAATATTAATTATAAAATTAAATAGTTTTGATAAATATATATACTCATGTAGCCAATACCCATCCACCAACACACACAACCTGATCAATATATAAAACACTTCCATCACCTGAGAAAATTATCTTATGCCTCCTCCCAATTAATTCCCATTCCCATGGTACCAATCACCAGTACCACCACAGGCAACCTTTCTTCTGATTTCTATTACCATAGATTAGTTTTAACTGTTCTTGAATTACATATAAATGAAATCCTCTAATCATATTTTATGTATCTGGTTTCATTCAATCATCAAAATACTGTTGGATTTCATGTTTTTGTATATACTGATAATCTACTCTGTTTTATTGCTGAATAGTAATCAATTGTATGAATACATAGCAATTTGTTTATCCACACATCTATTTTTGTGTATAGCTTTCTTCCTCACTTTCTAAATATTATGAATAAAACAACTATAAATAGTCACTACAGGTTTTTGTGTGGACTTCACTTTTTTAGGAATGAAATTGCTAAATAATACAGTAGGTGAATGCTTAACTTTATTAAAATAGTTTTTGAAAAGTTTTCTATAATTTCTTACAACATTTTACACAACCAAGAGCAACGTATGATAGTTCCATTTGGTCAGCATCCTTGACAACAACTGATATTCTTAGTATATGTATCTTTAAATATTAGCCATTCTAGTTGGTATCTATGTTGGTGTGGGTTTAATTTGGATTTTCCTAATAATTAATAGTGATCACTCTTCATGGGTTTATTGGTCCTCTGTATATCTTCATTTGTGAAATGACTGGTCATACCTTTCTCTATTTTTAAAAATTGGTTTCAATCATGTTGTTTGTATTTTTGTTATTGATTTTAGAAATTATTTGTATAATCTGATTAGAAATCCTTTGTTAGATATATGTTTGGATAATAACACTGGTTATCAACTCATCCATCTTTGTTGAGGGTTTATTGACATAATTTCTGGGAGTACTATCAAACACTGCCTTTGTTTTCAACTTCTTTAGTAATTGCTTCAGCTGTAGAGACCCATTTCATGATCATGTTCATTTTTGGTACAGGCCCCATTCGAAGACTGATCAATGTGGGAGTACACAAATAGGAGCAACTCTGAAAGTCCAAAACTTCCTATGGAGTCAGCTAAGCCACAACACATTGGTTGTGTGCCTTAGATTTTAATTTTGGCTCAACTTCTTTCTCTTTACAACTTTGCTTTCTTCCGTTCCTTTTCACAGGTGTTGGTCCCAAAGATGCTATTAGCGCATTCTATACACTAAACTCTTCTTAGATTCTATTCCTCAGGTACATAAACCTGTGACATGTGGGTCAGGAATGATCAGAGAAGGAAAGCACAAAGATGGGATATTTGATCTGGATTATCTGACACCTGGCTGACAATGAGGACTTCATCATTGGATATAGGTGAAACATAGATATCCCTTTGCACAGGTGATAACTAAAACTTTCACTATTGGTGAACTGGAATGATAAACTGGTAAAAAGGATACATTATCAGATGTGATTGTTTAGGCTTTTGGAATGTATGAGACAAATAGTAACTATGACGGCAATGGAATATTTGGATATTTCTGAGCTTGACTGATGCTTTCAAAAATGATAATGAAAAGCTAAGTATAATTAATTGCTAATTAAAAGCTAAGTGTGAGAAGTGGTGAACCTTCTTGGCAGCTTGCAAATAGGCTTGTATCTATTGCAACTGAGAAAGAAATATAATTTGTGCCCACTTCATAATCTTCAGAATATCCAAGTTTCAAGGAAGTTAAGTTTTCTAACAGGAAGGTCAGCTATGCCAAGTTCATGGCCACGTTCTGCCCGGAAAGGATTGAGGTACTAATATGCAGCATGGACACAATTTAGTTAATGACTCAGAAAACACTGAATCTCCAGATTATCCCCGTAAATGTTCTGAACATACATAAGTGACCCACTCTTCCATATTAAGAGCTAGTATTCACCACTTGCTTGGAAATAATACTGAGGTTTTTGCCCTCAAGACATTTGCATGGTCCTCCCCTGTCCCTGAATCTGTCACAACATAGTCTCAAGATTGTGTTAGGTCTGGTAAGGAAGGAAAGAGAATATGTTCCAAAGATGTTACAAAATCTAAAGCTAAAAATATATACCAAAGAACTAGAACAGTGTATGTGCAATTTGATTTTGAGGTTGACTGATGAGGAAGGTTTTGAACAAAAAATTAGATGAACAAGAGTTTATTCATTTTGGAGTAATTTCCTGGGCCACAGAATTCAACATTATAATAAGGATCTTTCAATGTGGTGTGAACTCATTACTAGGGTAGCTCTGAGATGCATAAAATAGTGATTGCCACACTTCGTGGTGGTGAATTACTGTAGCAATCAGTGGAAGAAAGGATTAAAGGCTCAGGGTGGTCAATATAAAGTGATAGTCCATGTAATTTTGGGAGACCCACAAGATGACTTTGTTCCACAAAACTACCAAAATGGCAATTTATGAAGGCCATAAGAAATACACTAAGGAGAAGGGCACAAGTGTTACTAAGAATTTCAGTGGTGTCTCACCTGTATAGATCATGGCCAAAGGTAGGAGACATCATTGCAAAATTAGGCCCAGAGATAACAATGGGTCTAAAACAACACCGAAAATGATGAAACTCAGATGGTGGCACCTAACTGACTAAAAAATTGAAAATATTAAAATATAAATATGATAATCAAGGGTGAGATCAGACAAGCAGCTGGCAAAGGGTGGGGGGTGCTGCATATGTATAGAGGGTCCTAATTAGCATTCTTATAAGCAAATCAGATGGACCCACAAGGAGACTACTCAATCTGTATCATCAAAACAAATCAATGATGAAGGCTCAGTAAAATGGGAGCAGTGCTCCAGTAAAAAAAGTCATAACATCTCACCCAGTTAAACCTGAATCAGTTTCAAAACCTGAAACAAAATGATTTATTAAAAATCCTCATTTCCAAGAGGAAGAAGTTTGTAATTCTACAAGTTTACATGATAATGATCACCTAGTCCTTCTCCCTTCTCCGAGGCATTACAGTCATTTACTTAGATAACAGAACACTAGGGAAAGGGGGTCATCCAACTATTTTAAGGACTTCTGGATAAAGAGTCCACATTAGCACTGAAGCCCAAAGACTCAAAACATCACTATAGTTAACATCTCAGAATAAATTTGGGGGTGGGAGGGAAAAAAAGTTCTGGCCAGGATCTGGCATCACAGTGATTCCATTGGATATTCCCTCAAATGTAAAATTAGAATAAACATATACTTGGTAACTGGTAAAAACCTCATACTGAGTCCTTGGTCTTTAAAATGAGTCATTTTTCTTGGATGATTAGCCCATCTTTAAATTAGGTTATTAGCTTTATTTGCTATTCCATTATACATCTTTATATATTTTGGAGATTGACCTCTTATCAGATACATGTTTTGCAAATTTTTCTTTGATCTCACGGGTTGACTTTTCACTCTTGATTATTATTACTTTGATTATTTTCTTTTTATTTTGATGTAGTCCCACTTTTTAATTTTTGTCGCCTATGCTTTTGGTGTTATATCCATGAAATTATTGTCAAAACCAACATTATGAAATTTTTACTTTGTGTGTTCTTCTAAATCTTTACAGTTTCATGTATTACACTTAAGTTTTTAAACCATTTTGAGTTATTTTTGTGTATAGTGTAAGATGAGGGTCCAATTTTATTCTGTTGCACCATAGTTTTCAAAAGACTTATGAATGGCCAACAGGTATATGAAAGATGCTTAACATCACTAAGAATCAGAGAAATTCAATTTAAAATCATGAGTTATCACCACACACCTATTAGGATTACTACTATTAAAAAAAGACAAAAAACAACAAAAGTTGACCAGGAGGTGGAGAAATAGGAGCCCTTCCACACTGGTAGTAAAAATGCAAAATGGTGTGGCAGTTATGCAAAACAGTATGAAGAGTCCTCAAAAAATTAAAAATAGAATTACTATATGATCCAGCATTCCACTTCTGGATATTTATCCAAAAGAATTGAAATCAAGATCTCAAAAAGATGTACGAGAATTCTCATGTTCATTGCAGCAACATCTGCAATAGCTAAGATGTAGAACATCTAAGTGTCCATTGACAAAAAAATGCATAAAGAAAATGTGGTATACACATAGAAATACTGTTCATCCTTACAGAAGAAAATCCTGTAATATACCACATGGTGAACCTTAAAGGCATTATGCTAAGTAAAATAAATGAATTATAAAAAGAGAAACACTGCACAATGCCATTTATTTGAGGTATCTGAAATAGTCAATCTCATAGAAGTAGAGAATAGAATGATGGTTGTCAGAAGTTGGGGAAGGAGGAAATGGGAAGTTACTAATCAATAGGATAAAAGTTTCATTTCAGCAAGATGAATAAGCTCTAGAAATCTGTTATACATTACATTTATACTCAACAATGAGTTGTACAATTACAGATTTAAGAGGGTAGATCTCACGCTAAGTGTTCTCACCACAACAAAATACAAATTCTTAAAAAAGAGTCATATTTAGTATTTCCAAGTGAAAGTTTGTGTTGCTCATGTGTTTTGTTGACTCTTTTACTTTCTTTCATAAATAGCCTAAAGAGATATGGGTCATCTGGATATTCCAAAGAATGTCACCTTGATCTATTACATTGATGATATCATGTAAATTGGACCAGAAGAGGAAGAAGAGGATATTACATTTCAGGCCTTGGTATGCAAATGTACTCCAGATGGTGGGACACAAACAATAAGATTCAGGAGTCTGACATTTCTGTAAAATGTTTAGGGTCTTAATGGTATGGGCATGGCAAGAAAAACTAATGAAAGCATAGAATATGTTATTGCATATTGCACCTGTCACCATTATGGAGGAAATACAGCACCTAGTATGCATCTCTGGATTTTGGAGGCAGCATACCACACCTGGGAATATTACTTTGATTTAGGTACTGCCTGACACAAAAGCCTGCCTGAATGTATGGGGACCAGAATAGGAAAATGTTCTATAGTAGGTTGAGGCTCCAGAGCAAATATCCCTGGACTTGAGCTGTAAGGCAAGAGAGATCCTAGTATTAGATGTATCAATAGTGTGAAAAATTGCCATGTGAAAGGAACAGCAAACTTCTAGGGGAATATCACAATACATACCCCTAGATTTCCAGGGAAAAACTAAGCATCTATGGAAAAGAATTACACATCTTTTGAAAAACAACCCCTAGCATTGCTACTGAGTCTCAGTGAAAATGAGGTGACTGACCATGTGGCCACAATTGCTTATCATGACCTAGCTCTGTCAAACTCACTAAGTCATGAAATCAGCCAAGCCTGATGACAGTTTACTGTAAGTTAAAAGTGACAATTATAGAATCTCAAGATAAATAGGACCAGAGGGTGCAAGTGAGCTCCTGATATATGGAACCCATCTTCATGTCATCCATTCATATGTCAATGTCCTTTTGTTACAAATAAGGTTATATGGGGAATCTTTCCAACTTATTGATGGAAGAGGGAAAGCTCAAGCTTGGTTCACAGATGAGCCAGTTTGATATACTGGTGCAGGCCAAATAGACAACTGCACAACCACTCTATTTAGGGATGACACTGAAAGAGGGAAAATGGTAGACCTGGCCATTTAGCTGATGTGGAAAGGGAAGTTGCTAGAATTTAGAATATGTGTGGATTCAAAATCACTTGTGAATGTCTTGGCTGGATAGTCAGAGGCCATAAGGAGAAAGATTGGAAGATTAGAAAGATTACAAACAGACCTCCTAATTTATATGCATATATGTTAAAAAGTGTTAAAATCTTGGTACCACATGTTAGCCTTTGACAGAGAATATTCTCCATGGAAGAGGCATACAAGTTAGTAACAAAATGACTTGGTCATTTTTTATTTAATTTTTTATCTTAAAAATGTAAATAGCATAATATAAGAAGTATGGACAATGATATGAACTTAAGAAAAAACAGAGATGACTACTAAATAGAAGCCTGAAAGTCTGCAGACTTTTCAAGTTCCTGGGCTAGTAATCAATTTTCAGACTCCATGTAGCTTTAAAATCTGGCAAATATTTTGAGATGAGATAACCATGGATTTGGGCTCCTCATTTCCAAATTTATTTCCTGCCAGGCTCAAGTAACTGCTGAAGTTTGTTCGTTGGTTTTATTTCCTTCAGTGTATTTCCTCCATTAAGGTCAGCTCCAACTTCAGCTGGCATCCATAATTGGCAGATGAAATCGGGGAAGAGAATGGGGCAGGTCAGTTCACTCAGAGGGTGTTTCTTTCTTTGAAACTTTAGTTCTTATCGCTTTGCAACTCTGAGATACATTTAAAATACAATTTTGGTAATATGCCTAATTGTTCCTAATTTTTGCAGAAAAGTGTTGCCTTGTCATGATAGGCCATATTATAGATAGAAATGGAAATTTCTATTATTCATTATAACTTCAAAGTAGTAACTTGATTAGCAGATATTTTTGATATATTAAAACATCCTTATCTTACCATGGAACTAGAATGGCTTTTTTCCCTGCATTGAAAAAGGCATGGACTAAGGACAAAGTCAACAAAATAGCCTCTATCCTCAGAGGTTATTAGGTATAAAGGGACTTCACTGCTTTCACTGAAACTCTGCCTCAGTGCTAGCCATTTAAGGCATTTCTGGAGTAGAAATGTTAAAAATTACACTTTGAAGTATTTTTTTTAGATCTGTACATAGCTGGGATGGTCCACATTCTAGAAAGTTGAATATAATGAAGTTCATTACTTATGTGCTCAGGAATTGCTTAAGAACTGATACATTAAAGTAATCTAGAATTTGAGGCCAAACAAGTTCCAAGGAGAAAAAAATATAGAAAAAGAAAAGGACCTAAAAGATTAAAGATAGAAGACAATATAACAGGTTGATGATATGGTCTAACTATATAGTCAGTCCTACACCTGTAGACCACTTGCAGTACGAATGGAAACTAAGAAGACAAGCCACAGCAAGGAAAAGGGGACAGAGGGAAAATGAGTGGGAGTAGTGAGAAAAGGACGGATAGGAGGCAACAATGTCAGTGTTTGTTGCAGTTTAAAGCAAACAGGAAACAAGCTTTGTGAGAGGCTAAATTTCCACAAATGTAAAAACTGATGCAAAATAACAAAAAGGTATTACAACTAAGACTTTTAAAAAGTGATATTGTCTTCAGTGTTTTAGAATAAAATGCTTTAATATTCTTTAGCTGTCTCATGTCCACAAAAATGTCAAAAACCTTGACTGAAAACTCAGAAGAAATGGTTGAGAAAAAAGGTTTAAGTCTTCACAGAATAAAACAGGATTGAAGAGCAAAATTAACATTAATTTGTAACAGGCACAAGTTTATTATGTTAAATATTTTCAAATCATGTCAAAATTCAAGGAAAGTTTTGTTTTAAATTTATTATTTAAAAGTTATTGGTGGAAGGAAAGAAGATAGTACTTATTTTTTAAGGATATTAAAAGGTTAATTTAGAAAATAATCTCAATTGATGGAATAAATTATACAAACCTCTGGAATTATAGTAGAAGACAAATGTACTATATAAAATGTATAATGTTAGAATCCAAAGTAAATTATAATTTTGATTCCAGTGTAATTTCCTAAAAGACTGATTTATATAGTTGGAAGAAATAAAAATAAAAATAAATAGAAGAAAAAAATATTTTTCAGTTAGTTTACTTCTTAAATATATTTCATAGTTAATTTTAAAAGTTAGAAAACAAAATAGTAGCAGTGAGAAAAAATATAATAAAGTAATATAGACATATGGAAACAAAAGAGAATTCTTGAATCCTGGATGCAAAACATGTATGCATAAATCAATTGCCTTCATTTCCACACTCAAAATAAAAGTTTAAAACTTATGACAAAATAACTATAAAAAGAAAAGCATTCTGCAAAGGAAAAATGAAAACATAAAATCATGATTTAAAAATAACCCATGAGAAGGGGTGTCTGGTGGTCCAGTTGGTTAACTGTGGGACCCTTAGTTTCAGCTCAGGTCATGATCTCAGAGTGTAAGATCCAATCCCCATTGGGCTTCCCCTCTCTGAGTGGAGTCTGCTTAAGTTTCTCCCTCTCACAGGAGTTAAGATGGTGGAGGAGTAGGGGACGCCTTTTTCAGCCGGTCCCCCGAGTCGAGCTGGATAGGTACCAGACCAGCCTGAACATCCACGGAATCAGCCTGAGATGCAGGAAGATACATCTGGATCTCTACAAATGAACATCTCCAGCGCTGAGTATTGAGGTACGAAGCGGGGAGCCATGAAACCGCGCACAGATATCGGAAGATAAACGGAAGGGGGAGGGAGCCGCCGCGTTCGGGCGCTGGGAAGCAGTAGCCACCTGCACGGGGGAGTGGGCGGGCTCGCAGACCGGCACCCGCAAAGCAGCAGACTGAGACCGTGAGCCGGGAGCGCCCGCCACCAGGCATCTCGCGGAACTCCAGAAACCCGGTGTGCTCACTGGATTCAGACAGAGACCAGGAGCTCCGGAGCGCGGGGGCGGCTGGTGGCTGACAGTGTTAGAAACACAAAGGACAGAGACGCACCAGCCCTGGAAGTGAGGGCTGGGACTCAGGCTGTGGTGCGCACATCCCAGGATGCTGCAGGGTTGAGCAGCACCAACAGTAACGGAGTTAAAGTGGCCAGAACATCAGTGGAGAACGGGCCGCAATCCCTCTGTTCTGTGACAGAGGCTGAGATTCGGCCGCTGCTGCTCTGACTCTCAGAATAGGCACAGCAAACCACCAGGGAAAGCCGCCAGAGAACAAAAGCCGGGAAATACCAGCTCAGAGAGTGCCCATCCCCATCCCCCCTCGCAGGGGAAACGGAGACTCTAACCAAACAGGGCTGCCTGAGTATCGGCGCGGCAGGCCCCTCCCCCAGAACACAGAAGGCAGGCTGAAAAATCAAGAAGCCCACAACCTGGGGCGCCTAGGTGGCGCAGTCATTGAGCACCTGTCACCGGCTTTGGGCGTGATCCCGGCGTTCGGGAAAGGAGTCCCTCCTCGGGCTCTTCTGCTGGGAGCCTGCTTCTTCCTCTCCCACACCCCTGCTTGTGTTCCCTTCTCACTGGTTGGCTCTCTGCCACATAAATAAATAAATAAAATCTTTAAAGAAGAAGCCCACATCCCTAAGATCCCTATAAAATAAGGGGCACGGCCTGGGCCCCAGTCAATAATTTGGGCTCTGGACAACCCCGCAACCTCTCCTCATCAGAATGACAAGAAGGAGAAGCCCCCCCCCCC
>NW_024423675.1:14510339-14540979 GCF_017311325.1 Ursus maritimus
CCCCTGCTTGTGTTCCCTCTCTCGCTGGCTGTCTCTATCTCTGTCGAATAAATAAATAAAATCTTTAAAAATAAAATAAAATAAAATAAAATAAAATAATAAAAAAAAAAGAATGAAACTTGATCACTCTCTCACACCATACACAATGATAAACTCCAAATGGATGAAAGACCTCTATGTGAGACAGGAATCCATCAAAATTCTAGAGGAGAACATAGGCAGCAACCTCTACGACATCGGCCAAAGCAACCTTTTTCATGACACATCCCCCAAAGGCAAGAGAAACAGAAGATAAATGAACTTATGGGACTTCATCAAGATAAAAAGCTTCTTGCACAGCCAAGTGAAAGAGTCAAAAAAACTAGAAGGCAGCCCAGAATGAGAATAATATTTGTAAAATGACACTACAGATAAAGGACTGGTATCCAAAAGCTACAAAGAACTTCTCAAACTCAATACACGAGAAACAAATAAACAAATCAAAAAATGGGCAGAAGATATGAACAGACACTTTTCCAATGAAGACATACAAATGGCTAACAGACACATGAAAAAATGTTCAAAGTCATTAGCCATCAGGGAAATTCAAATCAAAACCACACTGAGATACCACCTTACGCCAGTTAGAATGGCAAAAATAGACAAGGCAAGAAACAACAATTGTTGGAGAGGATGTGGAGAAAGAGGATCCCTCCTACATTGTTGGTGGGAATGCAAGTTGGTACAGCCACTCTGGAAAACAGTGTGGAGGTCCCTTAAAAAGTTAAAAATTGAGCTACCCTATGATCCAGCCATTGCACTATGGGTGTTTACCCCAAAGATACAGACGTAGTGAAGAGAAGGGCCATATGCACCCCAATGTTCATAGCAGCAATGTCCCAATAGCTAAATCGTGGAAGGAGCCGAGATGCCCTTCAACAGATGACTGGATTAAGAAGTTGTGGTCCATATATACAATGGAATATTACTCAGCTATCAGAAAGAATGAATTCTCAACATTTGCTGCAAAATGGACGGCAGTGGAGGAGATAATGCTAAGTGAAATAAGTCAAGCAGAGAAAGACAACTATCATATGATTTCTCTCATCTATGGAACATAAGAACTAGGATGACTGGTAGGGGAAGAAAGGGATAAAGAAAGGGGGGGTAATCAGAAGGGGGAATGAAACATGAGAGACTATGGACTATGAGAAACAAACTGAGGGCCTCAGAGGGGAGGGGAGTGGGGGAATGGGATAGACCGGTGATGGGTAGTAAGGAGGGCACGTATTGCATGGTGCACTGGGTGTTATACGCAACTAATGAATCATCGAGCTTTACATCGGAAACCGGGGATGTACTGTATGGTGACTAACATAATATAATAAAAAATCATTAAAAAAAAAAAAGTTTCTCCCTCTCCCTCTGCCCCTCCCCACTGTGCACACGCACACTCTCTCTCAAATAAAAAAATAAATAAATAAATAACCCATAAGGAAAGGAAGCAAACTTGTAATGACTTAAGAATTCATGAGGTTTCTATATGGTACAATTTGTGGCTACTGGGGGACACCAAGGAAAAATCAAACAAATTGAAAGACCTCCATGTTTTTGGATAAAAAGATTTTAATTAATAATATTGTTATATTTCCCTAATTTAATATCTACATTCCAAACAATAATAAAAGCATGATTTTCTACAAGTAGATTCTAATGTTCATAGACAAATTTAAATAAAACCAGAAAAATTCATTTAAAAAGACTTACTGGATAAGGGAATACTTTCCCAGATTTTAAAAATGTTATACATCAAAATATTTTTTTTAAATGTATCATATTTTTTAAAATGTATCAGAGTACATGAATATCCAGCTATGTTGATTCATCCCCTCCCCCCAAAAAAAAACTAGAATTAGGCCAAGATATGTAAATGGTGTAACTCAAAACAGTGAGGAAAGATGGATTTTTCAAAAACTTTTTGAGACAACTAGGTAGCCATATTGGAAAAAAATTGAATTTGTGAAGACAACATACCCTAAAATCATTTTAAATGGATTGAAGATTTTTTTTTTAAGATTTTATTTATTTATTTGACACACAGAGAGACAGCCAGAGAGAGAGGGAACACAAGCAGGGGGAGTGGGAGAGGAAGAAGCAGGGTCCCAGCAGAGCAGGGAGCCTGATGTAGGGCTCCATCCCAGGACCCTAGGATCAGGCCCTGAGCCCAAGGCAGACGCTGAACGACTGAGCCACCCAGTTGCCCCAGGATTGAAGATTTCTTAAAATGAATCCAGGAAGATATTAGAAAAGAACACAGACAAAGACATTTAAATGTGTAATGACTTTGAAAGTATGACCAAAAACAACACTTAGAAACAATAAAAAATTAACATTTTTATTACATCAAGTTCTTAGATTGTGTCCACATGAAACTAAACAGAAAAAAAAATTCAAGGGAAAAATAATCTTCAGAAAAAATGTTTACAAGTAATAATACAAAGGACCAATTTAACATATAAATAATTTTTTTACATCATCGAGTAAAGGGCTAACAACAAAATGAAATTTAAATTATCAGGAAAGACATGAATAAAAGCAAATCATCAATGCATATAAATGTCTAAATGCACATAAAGGTACTCATATATGCATATAAAATTACAATTAAATGTCATTTTCAAACTATCCAACTGAGGAAAATAAAAACATTGACAACTGAATTTGTTAATGTTGAAATAGAGTAATTTTACATGTTAGTAGTAAGAGGGTAAATTTGTGTAGTTTTAATGGAAGGCAACTTGGCAATATTTATTAAAATAGAAATATGCCAGCAATTATACCTCAAGAAATTTCTTACAAATTTGTTTGCAGATGTGTAAACTTTGTGCATGAATGTTCATTGCCACTTCTTTTGCAACAGTAAAATTGCAAACAATCTAAATGATTTTTAACAACTGATTAAATCATTGTAATACAACTGTAGTGCCTAATGGAATACTAGACAATTTTCGAAGAATGAGGCAACTCTACATGTCTTTATTTGGAATAAACTTCTAGAGAGTGTTAGTTGCAGAAAAAGAGAATGATAAGTATAGTATATAAACATTTGGTTGCATGTGTGCATGTGCTTGGGCCTGTGTTTATTTTTTTATAATTTTTGAGCTTTGTACCATACATAAGTTCAGTTTTGTAATAAACATAAGGTAACTTTGTATTACTAAAAATTAATAATCTATTTAACAATATTATAAAGATCTGTAGGCCTTGAACCCCAATTTATACTTAAAATTGAACTTGTTCATTTTATAACTGAGTATTTTATAGTTTTATAAACGACAAGTTGCTATGATCTCTCATTTAAGTTTTCTTAAAATATGTGAGAACTGTTGAAGACCTGATGTTTATTTTATTGAATTATATCAACCACATACTTCAGATTAGAATGCTTTTATATTAACTGCATCTGCTATTTATGCAGCACATGATTGTTTACAAAGTGCTTAACAAAAATATTATTTTCTCATATGTCATGACTGCTTAACTAATGAATTTGTGTATAAACTTTTCATTTAATATCTTTATGCATGTATATTTTCATATGAAGTCATAAATGTGACACTAAATTTTCTCAATTCTAAATCATGATAATAATGAGTACAGACTGATATTTTGTAGTCTTTTATATAAAACACAGCCTTCACAAGTCATTAAATCTATTCCTCAGCTTAAAAAATTGGAAATTCTGCTGTTTCTCAGACCAAACAATTTCTTGGGTTATAATGGCTCTCTGCTGACCAACAGATGGATCAGTAAATAGCAGATGGTTTTATGAGCAGTTCTGTCATCTTAGCATCTAAAATGTTTTACATGCCAAAGCTGTAGAAGTTTGGATCAAAATATCTGCTCTTGTGCAATAAGCCTGCTGTTAGCCTGGTTCTCTGACTAGGTTTCTCAGCCAATTGCGGCCTTCTGACTGAGCACTATGACCGTGCATATACATCTTCCCTCTATATTCACATATGTTCCAGAGCGCCTTCTTGTTCAAAGCAAAAGTCTTTATGGGACTTTATCTTAGGCAATAATGCAAATTAAGTCTTTGTATGTTATTATATAGAGTTACTTGCTTTTTATCACTCTGTTCTTTACGATTGTGCCAGTTTTAAAACAGAATGTTAATATTTTTTCTTTTAAATTTAATAAACCCAACTAGCTATCTTGTGAATTTAAGGATATCACACACTCATTCTAAACACATGTATACACATAAATACAAACACACACACACACACACAGAAGGGTTATACTGTACTGAGGATGTTACATGCGTTACGTATGTATTCCTCTCACCAAATCTGTTAAATAGGTAGTATTATTATTTATTGACTTCGGTAAGGAAATTGAGTCTTACAGAGGTAAGGTGTAATTCAGTTAATTGGGATACAAATTTTGTAAGTGGGGAAACTCGATAATCGGTTCTACATTATTACTAGTTCAAATTTCCATCAACCTTAGGCGGTTAGCCAAGTTTAGTGTTTTGTTGATACACCTCTGAATACTTTCTCCTCAAAAAACTTTCTATTTTTTCATATTAGTCTGCCACAAACTACCACTTCATTTGCCAAATTTTATGTTTAAAATAGCTTCTATTCCTGGTAGACATCGTGGCACTTTTTCACATTAATGTAGCTTTTGCTCACTGAGTTGGCCTGTGACCTTTGCCATTTGGCAGAGATGCTCTTCTCGTTCTAGACTGCATTCTTGTTTAGGGGCAAACTCCTCCATTGCAGAGAATTTGGGTTCAAGAAAAGTCTGATGGCATGAACTCAGTTCCATGTAAATAGGTTTCCTCTCTCTATCTCATACACATTTTGACCTTGTTAGAAAAGTTTTAGCTATGAAACAAACAAAAAATCATATTGCGACTATACTTTATTCTTTCTAGTTTTGTCCCTATGCATCAGTATGTTATTTTATCATATAAAGTAACATGCTAGCAGATAGATGTCAAAAATCTCTCTATCCCATCCCTCCAGAATATGTTCTCTCATTTTTATTAAGTGCTGTCAAGAATGCCCCCCATTCATTTCTCACAATATTACAACCAGAAGAGGGATTGTTTCTCCTCCAAGTGGATGGGGGGTTAAAAAATAGAAAACTAAAAAAAACAAAAACAAAAACAAAAAACAAACAAACAAAAAAAAGCTGTATTTGTATCTAACAGTATACTCCCAAGTTTCCTATATGACAGGCAATGTCCCTGAATTTCTGTCTTGGAAAGCTCTACCTTTGATTCTACCTGTTTTGTTTCTCAATAAGAATTTCTAAACATGTATTTATTAAACTTTTCTTATGCCACTATCTTTCCAGTTTGACTTCTGGATGTCAACTCTCAACAGCATAAAAGAAATGTCTTGGTATCTAAATTCTGTGTCTAATTCAAGTTGGTTTCAAGAGAAAAAAAAGCAACAGAATACTATACTAGTATCTCAAAACCCATGAAGTACCTAAGGGAGCCTAGGGAATAGTGACTGTAAACATCTTTAACAAAATTATGTCTGAAAAAAGAAAATGAGTAAACCACATTGCTATTACAGCTATTTTGTTCTTTTATAGCTTCAATGAAATCTATAAATGATACAAAATAGGAAGAACTTACTATCCATATTGTATGAAACTTCACAAATATGTTGTTAGATATAATTTGTATTGGATGGGACTGAAATAAAACTTCAAAGTCTTATTGTAACTTCCTCCTTATAAAGTTGGTGGCATCATCTTGTATGTGGTTTGTCCAGAAACAACAACTAATAAGTGATTATTCCATAAAAAGTTCCAAAACCTATAGAACTTATGAGGTGTCATGTTGCCCAATTACAGGGGTATCATTCACAGTATGTTGATGTGAGTAGTGTTCCCTGGAGCACCAATCAGGTAGGAAAAGTTAGTACACATGAAAAGGGAGTTAGAAGAGATGCCAAGGCAGTTGATTGGGAAGAAAAGATCTGATGCCAGTAAAAAATTAATGAGATTGACTTGAAAGTGAGATCAAACTGTTTCCACATAAAAAAGGAGATTTCATGAAATTACCATCATATCAGAAATTGCAATTTATAAGATTTATAGGAATTATTAGCAAAAGCTCATAATTGTATGCCTACAGTGAAAGATAGGGTACAATTATTGCTTTTATATTTATATTAAATTTGAGTAGTATTAAAGAAGCACAAGGTGAAATATAATGACAAATCATTAATTTCTACACATTTAGTTGATCCAGGAGTTCCTGGTATACCAAGACATTTTTCCACTACTATTGTGAAAGATATATATGAACAAGGACTCCAGTTTACAAAACAACAAACTGCTCAGGAAAGTCATGTATATCATAGAATATTAATATACCAACACCCAGCTTATGCAAAAACAGAGGAATGATCTCTTGAGTTTGAGTTAGTAAACATAGGTTTGCATCTCAATCAGCTGATTTCTACCAATATGGAACAGTTACATTACTTAACTTTCATCTACTTTTGTATTCTCTTAATATAAGATAGCAATCCCTGTACACCTTTGTTATAGAGATAAAAATAGTGTATGTTGCAGTGCCTTGAGCATTATTATTTCTCAAGGAATACTACAAACAAAACATGTCACCCATTAAAACTGTATACCTATAAATACGACATGCCTCTTCAGGAGGATCAGTGATCACCAACACAGTCAGAAGCACAGCCACAGTAACCACAATTAATTCAACCAGAAACAGTAGTCTATGATTCCAGAAATAGCACAATGCAACTGGGAGAGTTCATGCCTATCCCCACTACTTTCATTTTTATCAAATAAAGGAAGCACTTTGTAGCATACCCATGTTGCCACATTGATTCTGGAGAAATTCAATTTTGATAAGTATCTTTTGATTTCACAAGAACATAAACTTCCTTAATTTGATAACTATAATAAACTGTGTCTATTTCCAATATGCAAAACCCTCAAATACTTATAGATAAATTTTATAAGTGTTAAAGTTGGAATAGTAAAAGAGAATATACTCATTGACTAGGCTTTTAAAGGTTTTTTTTTTAATCTTATTTATTTTAAAGATTTTTTTAAATTTATTTATTTGACAGAGATAGAGACAGCGAGAGAGGGAACACAAGCAGGGGGAGTGGGAGAGGAAGAAGCAGGCTCATAGCAGATGAGCCTGATGTGGGGCTCGATCCCATAACGCCGGGATCACGCCCTGAGCCGTAGGCAGACGTTTAACAACGCTGCCACCCAGGCGCCCCTAAAGGTTTTAATCATAAACTTTAAGTATCACTAATGGTTGTGGTCATCATGAATTTAACAAGTTCTCTCAAATCTTTGTTTATTCTCTGAAATATATTTCAGCCTGGGGTCTCTGAAAGCTGATTCTAGACATAGGCTTGGATGGAAATGATTTACCTGAAAAATCATTCCAGAGTGTAGTAGTGACAGAGGACGTAAGCAAAAAGGGTGGAGAACCAGTTCAACAAGGCCTTATGATGATTGCCAACTGCTCTAAAACCAGTGTTCCCCTCCATGAAATCTTCTGAATAACCCAATGAACATTTCAGAATGATATACCCACTAGCCTCCAGCTTCATCAGTTGGTCAAGGGGGCCTCAAAGGTGGCTGTGAACTTCCAACTTGCTCACCTATTAGTCCTGAATGGGTTATCTCAGGTATCCTACTTCTCTATCTCAAAGATGTGCAAGAACAAGAAGCAGGAGTTACATGGCTCTGGTCCAAACGCAAAGAACTGTTGGGTTGCTTTGAAACTGGCTGAAGCTGCAGCAGTGGTTGGCAGGAATAGGAGGAGGGAATAAAAAGATTTGAAAAGGATTACAAGAGCTGTCCAATATAATCATTAGTTTCTCATGCTAATCAAGGATATTAACCATAATATAGATAATATTATTTAGGCTAGTTAAGGAAAACTGTTTTAATATGAAGGTTAAAACTTCTTCTATAATTGGATTCATATGGAAAATTATTATCTAAATGCCTATTTATATTCTTCTTCAAGCATTATAATTCTTCATATTTTTCTGACCATGGGGCAATTTCTAATGTCTCTTATCAGTCACTTTCCATCATTGGTTTCTAGTTGAAATTCCGTGAATGTTCTATATGGGGTGCAGTACATTCATTTTAACACTTTTAACCAAGAGACAGCTTCCTTTGTAACTCTGTCCTAGATTTGACTTAGAATCTAATTCAATATTCTAATTAAAATTAAATGTTTCAGTTTTGCTTAATATACTACACAGGGGTTGCAAAAAAAAACGTCTACCCTTGTAGCCAATTTAAAGCTTACATCTGAGTATTTTTCAATCTCACCAGCAGTGCAAGTTTATAGTGGGTGATCTTTCATCCTGAAAAATGAATCCAGCTGTGTTGCCACTAAGAACTGGTGGTGTGCAGTCTGTTAAATAGCTTGCAATTCAACTAAATCCTGATTACTATGTGCAAATAATGAGATTACTATAACTATGTTAAGCATGGCAAATTTATGGGATACATTTATTAAAACATATTCTGTGCATTTTTAAAACAAAGTTTTCTCCATTATAAGATTGTTTGTCAAGATGGAAATTTGTTTGAAGAAAACCATAATAGGCCCTTGGCTCCTTTAGGAGAGATATCTCTCATTTTGAAAAAAAAAAAAATACAGTGGGTATTGGAGAAGCACAGTCTGTGGTTATTGGGCTCATTTTTAAAATTAAGTGATAATTATGAAAATAGATGTATGATTTGGATTAAATACTAGCAGGTATGTAATATTAAATTTAGTTCAGTTAAAATGCATACAGAACTCTATATTAATCATAGAATTAGTATTCTAAGTTTCCCACATCTTGCATCAATACCTAGGTACAGGGGCAGCCTCCACTTTCTAAACATACCACTATACAGGTCTATGTAAGTTAATATTAAGAGCCATCCTGTCCACACTGAGAGTTTTATGTGACATGACAATATGCATGAATAGCAACGAGCAGAAGAAGCTAAACTCCTCATACTCTTCATGCCAGCTGCACTTACAATGCATGTATTTTTTTTAAAAGATTTTATTTATTCATCTGAAAGAGACAGAGAGCACAAGCAGGGTGAGTGGCAGGCAGAGGGAAAGGGAGAAGCAGGCTTCTCACTGAGCAGGGAGCCCAATGTAGGACTCGATCCCAGGACCCTGGGATAATGACCTGAGCCAAAGGTAGACGCTTAATGGACTGAGCCACACAGGTGCCCCAGAAAGCATTTAAATATTTCACAGGACTGAGTGGTATTCACAAAATATTGATAGCAATATGCAAGTAACTGGGCAACTTGCTCATATAATCATTTGTATATTAAAGTAATGATTATGGAAATAAAATCCATATGTTCAATATGAATTTAAAGAAATAAATGAACTTGGTTATATGGCATTTGATTAATTGAATATCTATGAACAAGATGTCCATTTCTTCAATTCAGTTAGAATTATATTACCCTATATTCTTACTAATGGCCCCAAAGTAGTCTAAAATGTGAAGTCTGGAAGGTTTAAATCCCATTATAATTTATCAGATATCAACTATGAGTCAGTTTTATTTATTTATTCATTGTTTATCCTGAACAATACTCTATAGGGGCACTATTATTTTCATTTTGTTAATGGAAGAAAATATAAGGGTCACAAATAAAGACTTGTCCAAATGTGCATAGTATTGGAACGAGTTTGTGAAATCAAATCCTCTTGTATTCACCCTCTGCCCTTTTGCAGTACTACAACCCTTGGCAAATTATAAAAGTAGTAAACTATTTGTTGGCGACTTTGGAATAAGATGTATTAAGGAATTGTTAAAGAGAACAAGAAAATTGGAGTATAATACAATAGGAGTAGATATCTGAAAAGATAAAGAACATTGAGACAAAGCATTCAGGCACTGGCAACATATATCTAAATGTGTAAGAGCAAGTGTGAGAAGTGCTTTCTGATATAGTCAGATCTACTATGGCACAAACCAAAACAGATGGAGCAAAACCTAGTAGTGTTAAAAAGGAAGACCAGCTTCTGAAATTTTGTCTCTTAATGGCTAAAATAAAATGTTGAAAAAAATTACCATGTAGTTTTATTTCATTGTATATTTTCATTTATATTGTTACCTAACAGTTTTTCATAGAAAAAGAGATAATACTACATAATTGTTATGTAATGCTACATTACATAAGTTTTTTGCTGAGGAATGAGTGTAGCAAAGGGATATGGGATAAAGCAGAAGGAAATATTAAGAATTGCATATCTTGGGGTGCCTGGGTGGCCTAGGCAGTTGGGCATCCAACTCTTGGTTTCAGCTCAAGTCATGATCTCAGATCATAGGATTGAGCCCTTCATGGTATCCGTGCTTCATGCGGAGTATGCTTGAGATTCTTTCTGTTCCTTCTCCCTTCTCCCTCTACTCCTCCCCACACTCGCACAAGCTCTCTCTCTCTTTCTCTCAAATAAATAAATATATAATTAAAATATATTTTAAAATTGCATATCTTAATTCTGTGGCATAGGCATCCAAATGGAAACAGGTATTAAGGCAGAATTTACCAAAAATTAAAAACAAAACACAAACAAAAATACAAACTTTAATTTGATTTCATGAGAAAGAACAGGAATGGTAAGTGAAACTATAAGATCAACTTCTGTACAGAGTTGAAGAAGTACTGCATTTAATATATATCATGCAAAGATTAAGACTTCCCCAACCTTGGTGCATGTGGGTGGCTCAGTCAGTTAGGAGTCCAACTGTTGATTTTGGCTCTGGTATGATCTCAGGGTCATGAGATAGAGCCCTGAGTGGGGCTCTGCACTCAGTGGGGAGTCTGCTTGAGATTTTTTCTCTCTCTCCCTCTTCCTCTGCCCATCCTCCCCCAACATGCTCTCTCTCTTTCTAAAATAAGTAAATAAATTTTTTTTAAGACCTTCTTCAGCCTTGAAAAAAGTGTTAATTTTGGTAGAAACTTTGTCTTGGATACTTTCAAAGAAGAATTTGTAATAATTAAGCTAAAGATATTGCAAAGGGCAGAATGGCATGTTAATTCTGTGCTTAAAAAAAGTAGTCTTCTCAGGGCACCTGGGTGGAACATTTGGTTGAACCTCTGACTTTTGTTCCACTCAGGTCATGATTTTGGGGTCTTGGGATCAAACCCTGAGTTGGGCTATGAGCTTAACATAGAGTCTGGTTGAGATCCTTTCTCCCTCTCTCTTTCCCTCCCCCGTACCCCCCACCAGCTCTCTCAAATAAATAAATAAATAAATAAATAAATAAATATTTCAGATAAATAAATAAAATCTTAAAAAAAAAAGTAACCTTCTCTTTGGTGGGATGGTGACAAAAAATAATTTAAAATAAGCCCTTGAAAATCTAGAGAGACAGAAAAGTGTCCTCAGCCTGTTTTGTTTCCTTTTATTATCAATATATAATAAATAATTAACTATTTTTTAAATATTTCATTTTCAGATATTTTATTAAATATTTCACTTTCAGATATTCAAAAAGCAAGAGAACAAAGAAACCTCTAACTACCATTGATAATCCCCTGAGCTTTCCCTCTAAACCGACAGGATTTTGTAAAACATCATTAGAAAATAAATAGCAGTCTGGAGCTAGGAGGAAAGCTTCTGGTGCTCATGTAAAAATTATAAGATAATGTTCATTTGCCTGTAATCATCCACTAAAATGATGCCCCAGGGATAGCTAAACAAAATAATATATTCCAAATTGTTTACCGATTTTATTGAGATGATTCCTTTATGCATCATCCAACACACAGTCTAACCCTCTGAAAGAGACCTTTATCATCAGCTTGTACCAATTCTTTGGGAATCCTACTGGAAATAGAATTTGTGAAAAATAGATAATTCTGTAAGGCGAGTTTGGTGTGATAATAATTTCTAGCAAATATTTCAATCTGGAAGACTTTCTGATTCTGTTTAAGTTACACTCCCTCTTTGGGGACTTTTCTTAGGGAAAAAAAAAATGAAGCAAATGAAGGGCCAGAGGTGATTGTTTTATTGTTTTGGTTGTGTAGTTCATCTGTTCTGGTAGCATTAGCTTGTTGTTAAGTAAAATAAACATAGTACTGCAAATTGCATCTGATTTTTGTGTCCAAAGAGCACTGTTTCCATCTGGATACAACAAAAGTTTCATGTAGAGGGACCAGAGGTTTGATGATTAAGGTTATTTCTATAAGTAATGCTCTCAAAAAAAGATAATCCTGTCTACATCACTAGTCTAATGGGTAAACTTCATTTTCTAACCTGCTTACTGCAAAGCAGCACTTAGCACAGCTTATCTTTAATCAGTCTTCCTTAGTCTATAGGGTCAACACAGGCTCCTGGTTTTCCTCTTACTTCTCTTGATGAACTTTTCATGTCTCTCTTGCTAGCTCTTCCTCAAGACAATCCTCAAGTAATAGAACAGCTCAATTATTTTTTCTTGGTATCCTTATCATCACAGAGTTGATTCCTTCTCGGTGTTTATTAGAATTCACATGTGCTTATACGCAATCCTATGTTTCCAGTCTACACTGTTCTGAATTTTAGATTTCTATATCTAAGTGCATAGTCAAAACTTTCATTTGGATGAATCAGAGGATCTCAACATACTATATTCAAAACAGATGTCATATCATTGTACAATGCCTCTTCCCCAAATTACCCTTCTCAATGCTTCCCATTTCACAAATTCTGTCAGTATTTACTTATTGCTTGATCCACAAAACTGAAAATTTTCATTAAGAACTTCCTTTAGCTTTCCCTCACCTCATGCCCAGCTGTATTGCTTCCCCATTAAAATATCTGTCTGTCCATCTTTCCACTTCTATTGCTAAAATGTAGTTTTTAAAAACCTATCCCTTGCTTGATGTACCGTTTAGTCATTTAATTGGTCTCTATACATCCACTGTATCTCCCATTCACTTCTCCATATAGAAGTTTAAGTGATATTAAAAAATTAACAGTCAATCATGTCATGCTTAAAGTTTAGGTGAATAAAATCACTAGTTTCTCCCTGAATGAAGTAAAAAATTTAAAATTTTTAGTAAGGCCTCTAATGACGGGTATGATCTCATCTTCTGCATGACTTATTCCCAATGTTTATATCCTAGCCTTTCTGAAAACCATTCAACATTTCAGACACACCTCTACTCATGATTTGTACACACTATACTTAACTGCCTAAAGACTTTTTAACTCATATTATGCACCATTAATATTTTCTTAAGTGTCTGCTAAAAACCCAATACATGATCTAGTAAAGTTAACATTGCTTATCTCTTAACACCAAGACATTTCACATTTTATACATGTGTGTACCAGCAGAATATTCAGGTAACATTTTTTTTAAAAGATTTTATTTATTTATTTGACAGAGAGAGACAGCCAGCGAGAGAGAGAACACAAGCAGGGGGAATGGGAGAGAAAGAAGCAGACTCCCAGTGGAGGAACCTTAACATGTTAATCATAACTGTTCTAAATTCCCATTACCATTAGATAATCCAAAACTCATGTCATACCTCTCCCCTTAAAATGATTACTTTTGCTTCTGACTGCTTTAGTTTTTTTTTTTTTTTTTTTTTTTTTTTTTTTTTTTTTTTTTTTTTTTTTTTTTTTAGTTTCTCTAAAATATTTTTTTTTTTTTTTTTTTTTTTTTTTTTTTTTTTTTTTTTTTTTTTTTTTTTTTTTTTTTTTTTTTTTTACCTTTTATCAAGGCTTGTAAATTTTTGTTGAAATTCAGATATGATATTCCTGGGTCATAGGAATTGTGGTAAATAGTCTTTTAATGTGAATTTATATTGATCTGGCTGTGATTTGTTTAATGTGCTGTAGACATATATGCCAAAGGCTTTAAATCTGTGTCTGTACATTGCCTGTATTTTTATTTTTCCTTTGAATTTCTTTCTCTCAGCTTTCATTACTCATTTGTTCTTGTTATTTTGGGGTTTCCTTAGGAACTTCTTCTCAGATACAGTGTGGCTTGTAGATCTTTCAGCTACTATCCACACTTATTACCCTGGAGCCCTATTGGTATGGTAGTAAGGTGTAAGGGAGAGAAAATGTCCTATAATATTATGACAAATTCTCAATCTTTTAGTGGACCTGTGTCCCTGAGATGTGAACTGCACATGTACTTCATAGCTTCTTTCTTCTCCTCAAATGAAATAGGAAGCCTAGAGTAGGCTGGATTTGGAGAAATGTCTTTTCGTTAGGTAAAATAATGCTCCAATAAAATCTTTTACACCATGTTTATTCTTCCCTTCCGTTTTACAGAGACATGAGAGGATCTTTCTTGGCCCATCACCATGAGAATCTGCTGGGATTCCTGGAAGTAAAATCTACAAAAGCGTAGGACTTTCCTAAGATTATGACCTCTGGGAGGTCCCTAATCTCAGTGTAGCCTACAATTAAAATCAATCCAGAACTTCATCAAAATTAGCATTTAAGTATTAGAACATGTTTATGCTCTAGCTGATCTCTATTATGACTGATTTGTCAATGTCTCCAGGTTTATGGGTGGTGGTTTGCCATGTTGCTTCAGGTCTCCAAAAAGTCCAAGAAAAGACATTGATTTTCAACTTGTTCAGTTTTTTCTTGTTGTTAGGATGGGAATGACAACTTCCAAGTTCTTTACATGTCAGAGCTGAAATTAAAAGTATTTTTCAAGCATTTTTCATTATAAATCATGATTCTCATAATTTCATTTGAAAATCTCCAAACTGGGATAGATAGAACAAATTTTCTATGACACTTTAATAGTCAGAGTGCTGATGGAACACCTCTATTTCCCTCATATTTTTGCATGTGCTATCAACTTCATAATGAGAATCCTGTGCACATTTATCTTTTTTATCTCATTCTTCAAAAGCCACCTGATAAGTCTACTTAATAGCACCAGTTATTATTCCTTCTTCTGTTCTCATTTCTCACCCTTGTCCCCCTTTCATTTTGATGGCATGCACCCTTTATGTCCCATCATGCAGCCCCTTATGCAGAAAGCTGAAATAGCCTCAGTATTCTCTTGGCTTCCAAAGAGCAAGTTTACATAAAAAGCACATGATTAGAGAGTTCTTCTGATCACAACATCCATTATCATCTGCATCAATAGCATTAAATTGTTTCCCTCAGGTTATTAAAAATCCAGTTTAAATCCACTTGGTATTCATAGTACTCCAACCACATAGGAAGAAATAGTTAATTCACACTTTGGGGGGAAGTAGGGAATTATTGCCGCCAGACCACAGCAAAAGGTTAATTTTCTTACCATTAGAAATTTGTCCAATTAAAAAAATATTCTTCAGAATTAATCATTTTAATCAATCAGTTTTAGAAACATGAATGGTTTGGAATTTAACAACTATTTAGCCATGCTATTTTACAAAGCTAAGATGATTTAGGAAAAGAAAATAAAGTTGTAGTAGTATCATTTCCCTAGAATAAAGTAGTTCTCACTTTTAAGTATATCAAATGGTGTTGAATTTCCAGATGTATGTCAACCTTGACATAATATCCACAAGATCCCAATTACCTTAGTCTTACTTCTTTTTGCCTCAGGCAATGAGAAGTCCTGGGTCTTCATGAGCAAAGCTGTCCACTGATCAGCTAAAAATATTGCAGTGAGGAAAACCAGTGACATGATTTTTAGCAGAATAAAAAAATTGTAGTGGAAATAATTTAAAAAGTAACTTCATGGTTGAATTATACATTGATTGCTCTTGTTTTATTAGAATAATGTCATTATTTTGTGAATCTTGCAAAGTTTTCAGTATAATAAAAAACAACATAAGAATGTTGAATAATAAAAAGCATATGACAAAAAACTGGAAAAAACTTCTTTTTAAAAAGTAATTAATTAATTTTTTAAAAAGATTTTATTTATTTATTTGACAGAGAGAGAGACAGCCAGCGAGAGAGGGAACACAAGCAGTGGGAGTGGGAGAGGAAGAAGCAGGCTCCCAGTGTAGGAGCCTGATGTGGGGCTCGATCCCAGAACGCTGGGATCATGCCCTGAGCCGAAGACAGACGCTTAACGACTGAGCCACCCAGGCGCCCCTGGAAAAAACTTCTAAAAATACCGTGAATAAAAACAGTATATTGACTAAAATCTGTGTGCATTTATTTAAATTTTGAAATTGGTTAATTTATTCCATGATTTAAAATCTCTATATAATACATGCTTATAATTTTGCTCTGCTATAATTCCCATCATTCATTATTAGCTATGAAGGATTATTTCTGTGTTGTATACAGATCTGTAATGTGTGTGTTTATGTATGTGTGATTATGTGTACACATTCAGTTGTTTCAGGTCATATTGATAGCAAGTATTTGATAAAGTAAACATTTTATCGGAAAGACTACATTCACAAACATGGCATTGAATTTGGGTGTACTGCCTTAGCTTTTGCTTATAGCTTTTTACTTATAGAGTTTTCATTTTATATAAACAAATAAGAAAATATCATTTTGAACGGGCTGATTATTACCTCAACCAAAGCTAGAGGCATCAGGTAATAGATAGCATCTGTACCAGCAATGTTAAATCTTTTAATCACCTTTACTTTTGACAGTAATATTTTCTGAATGAGTCCATACCTTTTGTTATTTCCCATTTCACCTATGCCTTGGTTATATCCATTTTCAGGAAAAAGCAATATGTATTTAAGAAATGGTAAATGCCAGGAAAGTAACAGAAAATGGTAAGAAGTTGTCTAAGTCTTTATTAAGACATTTTCTCATAGATCTTCACCAACATTGATTTAGAGGATGAATCTTGAGAAGAAAATGTTTCCTTAAAATATAGCTTGTATCAACATGATGTTACCAAGATATTGTATAAGTGATGGTATGGCAATAAAAACCACATCTTTTCATTGTATCTATAGATGATGATGTCAGATTCAAGGCTTCCCTTATGTGTATTAGTTAATCAGAAGTGATATAGAATGTTGGATATTTTACGTGAAAAATGAAATATTAATGAATTTTGCATCATATGTATGTTTATTTTTGCTGCAGTTTTTGTTGTTTATTTGTGAAATTTAGATTTTCCATTAATAAGTTCCATTTCTAAGAACATACTGAGATGTTAATCATATGCAATTTAATGTAGTATAAAAAATAAAAAATATACTAAAATTTTTTTGTGAGTGCAGATATTTTAGTAGTAAATATGAGATGATGTACTTAGAAATCAGTGCTATGTTGCAAGAAAGAGTTCAGAATGAAACTGGTTATAGCTGTCACACAAAACTGTTCCTTCCTTCAGCCCTGCTTTCCTTTTATTCCCTCTTGCTTCTTTCCAATCACATTCCTATATAAAAGTTGGTACAAGTATAATCATTCATGTATAAATTTGTTTATATTTTGGCTAGAAATAAATTTAAAGCATATATGTTTCAGCGTAAGCATATCAAATCACTAATAATTTATGTAGAACATCAAATTGCTGATTTTTTTTAGTACAATGAAATCTGTTCATTAAATACTAAATTGTCTACAAAGTTTACACCGTTTTAGGGCAGGTCATTGTTTATTACCCAAAGTCATTAACATGATACTTCTCTCACAGTAGGCATTTAATAAATGTTTATTTTATTAAGAAATAAATATAAGAGCTTCTTCAGAATTAATCTGATGTAATAACTTATGCTTCTGATTACATCTTAATTTCTGGTAAGTTTCCCTCAATGTTCTAGAGCTAAACTGAATATTGGACATGATCATCCCCTTAAAGATGTGCAAACAAATGCACTACAGGCATTACAATATAAGACATAGGGCAAAGAACAAATGGCATTATGTGAAGAAGAAAACATTACATTAATATCTAACTTAGATTAATATCTATCTAAACAGCTTAACGTTAAGCTATCTTCACAGGTCTGAGTCAAGTTAATGGAAGAAGATACTGGTGCCAGCATCTGATTTAGTCCAAATAAGGCCAATTCCTATACCAGGTAGCTCCTGTTGTTTACATAGTCAGCTAGAAGCTGTTCTTTAACCATAAATATTTTGAGGGTTATGAAAATTAGATACTTCCATCAGCACCCTTTTCAAAACAGATGTAGATTTGCCTGACCTGAGTACATTTCTGTGCAGGTTTTCCCCAAGAAAATGTGTTTTATATTTAGCGGTGTGGTTTGTCTGTCTCTGCTTTAGTTTTGGGTAGTTTACGTGATCATATAAATTGAATCATACAGTATGCAGCATTTTTAGCCTAGCTCCTTTCACTTATCATAATGTTATTGTTTTAATTGTTTTATTTTATTTATTTGCTTGATATTTTTCTGATTTGTTTTCTCTGGGTTTCTTGGATGCCCAGATTTTTGTTTTGATGTCTTTCTTTTTGAACATTTCTCTGCTGTATTGATTTAGGTATTTCTTTTGAAACTTAATCTTCCTAATTGCATTCTGGAAATCCAATCACATGTAGACAACTTGATGTTGTATCACAGCTCTTGGGAACTGCTAGCTTTTATTACTTATTTCTTTGTGTTTCAGTTTGGGCAATTACTATTAATCTATCTTTAAGTTCATTGATTCTTTATTCAGCTATGTCCAGTTCAATGATGGGCTCCCTAAACGTATTCTCAATCTGTTTTACCATGGAGTTCTTACTTCTACATACTCAGTCTTATAATTTTTATGTCCCTACTGAAATCCCCAATCTGTCAATGAATATTGTCTATCTTTTCAATATAATTTCTAACAAATCACTTACAGATTCACTTCCCTGTCTGATAGTTCCAACATCTATGTCTTACTAAATCTTACTAAATCTTGTTCTGTTAAATGATTTGTCTCTTGATATTATTTTTGTCTTGCATTTTCATATGTTTCCTAAAGTTTGGATCAATGTCAACTTTGTGTGTAGGATAACAGAGATTGAGGCAAATAATACTCAATGCTTCACTTGCTGGGCCTCAAGTAGCCAGTGCTTGCATCCCATCTCTTTGTTATTCCCTATATTTCAATGGCGTTCATTGTCTTGCAACTTTAGCTCTCTGCTTGGTTCATAAATATGATTGCATTTTACATTACCTAGGTTTTCTCATTGTTACATAGAGATATGTATTTATATCATATATCTCTAGCTCTATCACCTATCTATTTATATAATTATATTGGTCTTTACCTATCTTTTTTTTATTTAATTGAATATATTACTAATCTGATTTTCCCATATTACTTTTGTCAGAACATATCAAAGCAGAATGTGTCACTCTGTATCAGAGTGCTTTATGTGACTTAATTATCATTGTTGGAGAGAAATATTTTTATCCATGTGTATAATACTTTATCATTTATTCTGCTCTCAAAGACATTTTAGGTATTTCTATTCTAATAACTTTACTGAGATAAAATAGCAAAAGAAGCAGAAATCAATAAAATGGCAGATCAAGAAGACAATAACCAAGGCCTGTTTACACTAAGATTTTATAAGAATTATGAGTTGGCTTTGTCTTTTTTATATTTGCTAAGCAGACTGCTGAATGCTGGAAATTGAAATGATTACAGAGAATGAAAACTGTTTAAACCTACTAAATATTTGCTCTTGTTCTTCCTAATTTCTATTTTTTTACTCATTCGTATTTTTATATAAAAATGGAAAAAAGGAAGTGCATACCAATTTTATCATGTTGATGACATTCTTTATACTATTGAGTAGTTGTTATAGTTCTTATTAATTGCATTTTTTAAACAATGGCAATGCTAATTAATCCATCAATTCAGTCATAGCTAAGAAATAGACTTATCTGTTTAAGGTAAAAAATTTCAAAGTATAAAAACTTCAGAGTAAAAACTTTCTCTGTATTCTTTAATTAAGATCTGTGGCTTCTAGAGAAAGTGACAATTAGCGCTCCATAATTCTGTTGTAATGATTTAGGTTAATTACCATTAAACATATTTCAGTAATCGTTTCAGATTTAATTATAAAATGGTATCCACTCAACATGAGTATTTATTCCCAAGTGAAATATTTTCTTCATAGTATTGTCATGTCTACATTTAATTCTGGGAAATATTTATTGCATGTGAGATATAAGATAAAGCAAGAATGCAGTGTGCTTTCGGGGTGCTTGAGTGGCTCAGTTTGGTTAAATGTCCAATTCTTAATCTCAGCTGAAGTCAAGATCTCTGGTACTGGGATCAAGCCCTGAGTTGGTCTCCCTGCTCCGTGGGGAGTCTGTTCGAGGAGTTTCTTCCTTTGCCCCTCCCCTGCTCATACACACTTTCCCTCTCTAAAATAAATACATACCCTCCTTAATACCCAGGAGGGCACATATTGCCTGGTGCACTGGGTGTTATAGGCAAATAATGAATCATGGAACTTTACATCAAAAACTAGGGATGTACTGTATGGTGACTAACAATATAATAAAAAATATTATTATAAAAATAAAAAAATAAAATAAATACATAAATAAAGAATGCAATGTGCTTTAAAACTTTAACTTTTTGAGAAGATGTTGACCTAGTCTAAAATTTTGTGCCATTTGTAAATCACTTGTGCTTTTAATTGCTAACATCTTTAATTAAAAGAAATTTCATTAGTCCCCTTGAATTATCAAATTCATTAAGCCCCTTGAATTAAACTCTTGCAATATCCTTAAGTACCTAAGAATTAGGCAGGAAAAATCTCACCTTTTAAATAGACTAAGGTTTAGCTCAATCTCTAAAAAAATTCCTATAGTCATGTGTAGAATTCAGTAACATACAAAGTCGGAGTAACTTTTTTATCCCTTTAACCTAAGTAATGGCTAAAATGGAAAACAACAACCACAAAGAAATATACAAAATGTGGATAAGTCCATCACTAATATATTTTCTCACAATTCTAAAAATCTCACATCAAAATTCTGTAGGAATGATAAGATGGACCGAGCAAATGTAAAAGTTAGGCAAGAATTATATCATGCAAACTTAGATAAGATATTTAAGTTTTCTTGTAAGTATATCATACGTCCTTTGAAGAATTTTAAAGAAACATTTATGTACTTTATTCATGCTTGAGAAATATCACTATGATTGCTGTATAGATTATGGAAAATGGAATAGAAGATACTAGTAAAGAAAGGGAGAAATATTAGGAAGAGTTTGACATAGCACAGTGAACAGCGATGGTGTTTAGACTCAGGCTGTACAATGGAAATAGATACGTGGTCAGATTTGGTATACTTTAGAATTATGGCCAATAAGACAAAAAATATGTATTCTCCACGTTTGCTGGGAAACTTGAAGTTTTCTCCAATAGCCAGGCGTGAGCCTTGTGGAAGAGAAAAGAAATATGAAGTGTTCTTGTGGTTCATCAAATTTAATTCTTAAACTCGTGGAAGAACTGATGAGGTGAGAAGCTTAGGTTACTAGAATGCTACAGAATGAGATACCTCATGTATGTAAATACACATACATACATATATATATAGATACAGATATAGATAAATATTTAAATATATACATGTACACACATATAGATATAAATATATATACAGATATAGACGTATCTTATATCTATATACGTGCATAGGTCAAGAGGATTCCAAAGCAAAGTTTTTCACAAGGAAACTGTAAAGGAGCCAATAAAGTGTCCAATGACAGAGTCAGTTTTAAAGTCTGCATTATGATAGAAGGTTATCAAGATCGCTCTAAGTAATAATTTTCTGATCACTGACACTCCTTACTTTTCCTGCTCAGACGTGGCCCCTGACTCTCTATACATTTTGAGCTTGCAGTAGGTCCAACACTATGACAGAGAAGGGTTTCAACCAAAATTAAATATTATACTGGCAAAGTATCAGCACTGATGGCAACGCTGTTCTATATGACTTTGAAAACCTGCTATATTTTTAAATCAACATATCCTTAGGGCAGATATAACATGATAAATTTTTCATGTCAATCTAAATTAGAAAAAAACACTAATATTTTACAACTTAGAATTTAAAACTTTACTAAAAATAATTTATACAATATGGAATTTTGTTCACTCTGAATGAAATGAGGAGTAATTAAATAGGTATGGCTATTAATACTTTAATTCAAACTTCCTTTATGCTAGGGCATGTGAGTCACATTTGATGCTGTATTAAATTATAAAATAAGGACTTCATAATTGAGGTTTTCTTTAAAGTATTACTGGGAAAATTTACACTAATATGAAGATAAATAGAGACGCCTGGGTGGCTCAGTCAGTTAAGTATCTGCCTTTGGCTCAGGTCATGATCCCAGGGTCCTGGAATTGAGTCTTGCTTTGGGCTCCTTGTTCAGTGGGGAGCCTACTTCTCCCTTTGCCTGCTGCTCCCCCTGCTTGTGCTTGCTCTCTCTCTCAGACAAATAGATAAAATATTTTAAAAATATGAGGGTAAATAACGGTGATTGATATATAGAAGAATATAAGGCATCAGGTGTTCGCTCCATTAAATGCAATGCAAATAAAGAAGGGGGAACTGTGGCTTAAAATAAGTAAGATTGGAATAAATAAGGAGACACTTGAGAATATCATTGCTGTTTATAAAAATTACTCATAATTAAAATTATGAACAACATTTTACCCAGTAATATTTTAAGAAATACAGTCATGTAAATTGTCTCACTTGTGTACAGCTATATGCAATCAAATGTTCCTTGCAATATTGTTTATAACAGCAAGAAAACAAATGTAATATTATAAATGTTCATGTTAAGGGGAGTGGTCAAATCCTCAATTTATAATGTAAAATGCTATGAAGACCAAAGATAATGAAGGAAGAAAAGCTGTATATATTTACAGGAAAATATTCCAGACATGTGGTTAAGTTGAATAAAGAGAGAAAACAATCTTTCTGTGGTAAAAGGGAAGAATTTTTGTATGTGATCAAAATGAAGTTGTTATTAGATTAAAACAGACTGTTATAACTATAAGTATTTTATGTAAATCTCATGGTAACCACAAAGCAAAAAGCTAAAGTGGAATAAAAAAGATGAAGAGAAAGGAATTAAAGTATACTACTTTGAAAAACAGTCAAATCATAAAGGAAGACAGTGAGAGGTGAAAGAAACAAAGGAAATACTGGAGTTCCTGGGTGTTTCAGTTGGTTGAGCATCAGACTCTTGATTTTGGTTCAGGATGTGAACTCAGGGTCATGAGATCAAGCCCTGCATCAGTTCCACAATCAGCATGTAGACTGCTTGAGATTCTGTCTCTCCCTCTTCCTCTTACCCTCCCCACTTTTGTGCTCATGTTTGCTCTTCTCTCTTTAAAATAAATAAATAGACTCTTTAAAAAGAAAAAAAAAAAAAGAAACAAAGCAACTATAAATGGCCATAAAAAATTAACAAGATAGTAATAAGTTCTTACTTATCAATAACTATTTTTATTATAAATGGGTTAAATTATACAATTAAAAATGGGGAATGGATAAAAATGGGTTGAAAAAACAAGAACAGATAAAAACTAATAATGGATAAAAATGGAAAAATAAAATAAGAATGGATTTAAATAAGAGACTTGATTATATACTGCCTACAAGAGATGCAATTCAACTTTAAAGACATATGTAGTTTGAAGGTAAAGAGATGAAAAAAAAAATACTTCAGGTAAATCAAAACCAAAAATGAGCATGACTAGCCATAGTCATATCAAACAAAATACACTTTAAATAAAAAACTGTAACAAGGGACATAGAAGGTCATTATAAAATGATAAAGGAGTCAGTTCATCAAGAGGATATAACAATTATAAATATATATGTACCCAACATAGAGCACCTAAAATATTAAACAAATATTAACAGATTCAAAGGGAGAAACAGACAATAATGCAATGGTAGCAGGGGAGTTCAATACCATACTTTCAACAATGAAAAGATCATCCAGGAAGAAAATACATAAGTAAATGTTGGAATTAAACAATACTTTAGATCAATGGACCTAACAGACATTTACAGAACTGTCCACCCAATAATAGAAGCATATACATTCTTAAATGCATATGGAATATCATCCAGGACAGATTATATGTTAAGCCACAAAACAATTTAAATTTAAGAAAATTGAAATCATATCGAGATTTTTTTCCAACTTCAATAGTGTGAAACTAGAAGTCAATTAGAAAAGGAGAACTAGAAAATTCACAAATATGTGCATTAGACAACATGTCCCTGAACAACCAATAGGTCAAGAGGAAATTTAAAAAGATATCAAAATATATCTTAAAAAAATTAAATGTAAACACAACGTACCAAATTTATGGGATGCAAGAAAAAGTATTTTTTTTTAAAGATTTTACTTATTTATTCGACAGAGAGAGAGACAGCCAGCGAGAGAGGGAACACAAGCAGGGGGAGTGGGAGAGGAAGAAGCAGGCTCATAGCAGAAGAGCCTGATGTGGGGCTCGATCCCATAATGCCGGGATCACGCCCTGAGCCGAAGGCAGACACTTAACCTCTGTGCCACCCAGGCGCCCCAAGAAAAAGTATTTTTAAGGGGGAAATGTATAGCAATAAAGCTCCTACAAGGAAAAAAAAGAAGATCTCAAAAAAAAACAAAAAACAAAAACAAAAACAAAAAAAGAAAACCAAACAACAACAACCAAAACCAAAACCAAAAAAACCCCCTAACTTTACACCTAAAAGAACTACAAAGAGAACTAAACCCAAAGTTGTTAGAAAGAAAGAAATATCAAAGAACAGAACAGAAATAGATGAAATATAGACCAGAAGAAAGAAAAAGTAAGAAAAAATCAAAGAAACTAAGGGCTGGTTTTTAAAAAGATAAACAAAATTGACGAATCTTTAGCCAGATTAACTGAGAAAAAAGAAAGGAAACTCAAAGTCAGAAGTGAAAAACATTATAAATGATGCCATAGAAACACAAGAATCAAGCTATATTACAAAGCTGTAGTCATCAAGACAGTATGGTATTGGCACAAAAACAGACACATAAATTGATGGAACAGAATAGAGAACCCAGAAATGGACCCACAATTATATGGGCAACTAATTTTTGACAAAGCCAGAAAGAATATCCAATCGGGGGGTGGGGGGAACAGTCTCTTCAACAAATGGTATTGGGAAGACTGGACAGCAACACATAGAAAAATGAAACCAGACCACTTTCTTACATCCCACACAAAAGTAAATTCAAAATGGATGATAGACCTAAATGTGAAATAGGAAATCATCAAAATCTTAGAGGAGAACACAGGCAGCAATCTCTTTGACCTTGGCCATAGAAACTTCTCACGGACACGTCTCCAGAGGCAAGGAAACAAAAATAAAAATTAACTATTGGGACTTCATCAAGATAAAAAGCTTCTGCACAATGAAGGAAATAATCAACAAAACTGAAAGGCAGCCTATGGAATGGGAGAAGCTATTTGCAAATGACATATCAGATAAAGGGTTAGTAGCCAAAATCTATAAAGAATTCTTCACACTCAACACCCAAAAAACTAAATAATCCAGTTAGGAAATGGGCAGAAGACATGAATAGACATTTTTCCAAAGAAGACATCCAGATGGCTAACAGACACATGAAAAGACACTCAGCATCACTATCATAAGGGAAATACAAATCCAAACCACAATGAGATACCACCTCACACTTGTCAGAATGGCCATAATTAACAACAGAGTAAACAACAGGCATTGGCAAGGATGTGGAGAAAGGGGAATCCTCTTACACTGTTGGTGGGAATGCAAACTGGTGCAGCCACGGTGGAAAACAGTACGGAGGTTCCCCAGAAAGTTAAAAATAGAATTACCCTGCAATCCAACAATTGCACTACTAGGGATTTGCTCAAAGGATACAAAAACACTGATTGAAGAGGACACATGCACCCCAATGTTTATAACAGCATTATCAACAATAGTCAAATTGTGGAAAGAGCCCAAATATCCATTGACTGATGAATAGATAAAGAAGAGGTGGCATATATACACAATGAAATATTAGTCAGCCATCAAAAGAATGAAATCTTGCCTCTTGCTATGATGTGGACAGAGCCAAAGTGTATTATGCCAAGCAAAATAAGTCAGAGAAAGAAAAATACCAGATGATTCCCCTCATATGTGGAATTTAGGAAACAAAACAGATGAACATATGGGAAAGGAAAAAAGAGAAAGAGGGAAGCAAATCATAAGAGACTCTTAACAACAGAGAACAAACTGAGGGTTGATGGAGGGTAGTGGGTGGGGGATGGGCTAGATGGGGGATGGGTATTAAGGAGGGCGTTTGTTATGATGAGCACTGCATGTTATATGTAAGTGATGAATCACTAAATTCTACTTCTGAAACCAATATTACACTATATGTTAACTAACTAGAATTTAAATAAAAATTTGGAGGAAAAAAAACCACAAAAGACTACTATGAACAATTAGAACAAACCAATTGGATAACCTAAAATAAATGGATACATTCCGAGAAGCATACAAACTAAAACGATTGAGTCTGAAGAAATAGAAAATCTGAATAGATATGTAACTATTAAAGAAGTTGAATCAGGAGTCAACCCCCACCTCCAACAATAACAACAAAAGCTCAGGAAAACTGGCTTCACTGGTGAGTTCTATCATACATTTAAATAAAGAAGAGTAAACACTAATCCTTCTCAAACTATTCCCAAAAAATTGAAAAGAAAGGAACACTTGTAAACTCATTTTTTATAGGCCAGTATTACCCTCATATCTAAGCCAAATACGATCATTACATGAAAAGAAAATCTACAAGCTAATATCTATGATGAACAGACAGGCAAAAATCCTCAACAAAATATCAGCAAACCAAATTCAACATCATATTTAAAAAAAAAATCATACATTATGATCAGATGGGATTTATTCCAAGATGCAAGGATAGTTCGATACACACAAATCAATAAATACGATTGAACACATTAACAGAATGAAAGATAAAAATCATATGATCGTCTTAATAGATACAGAAACAGCTTTTGACAAAATTCAACATCTTTTCATGATAAAAACTCTCAAAGAGTTTGGTATAGAGGGAACATACCTTAACATAATGAAGGCCATATTGACAAGCCTATATCTAACATCGTACTTAGAGGTGAAAAGATAAAAGTTTTCCCCTCTAAGATCAGGAAAAAGAGAAGGATGCCCACTTTCACCAGTTGTGATCAACATAGTGCTGGAAGTCCTAGCCACAGTAACTAGGCAAGGAAATGAAACAAATGGTATCCAAATATGAAAGGAAGAAGTTATATTATCTCTGTTTGTAGATGACATGATCTTATATACAGAAAACTTTAAAGATTACACCAAAAACTGTTAGAATTCATAAATGCATTCAGTAAAGTGGCAGGATAAAAAATCAACATGCAGAAGTCAGTCACATTTTCATACATGAAAAGCTACCTGAAAGAGAAATTAAGAAAGAAATTCCATTTATAGTAGCAACAAAAACATAAAAATACTTAGAAATAAATTTAAACAAGGAAGTGAAAGATTTATACACTGCAAACTGAGACAATGATGAAAGAAGTTGAAGTAAACACAAACAGATGCAAAGACATCTTGTGTTCATGGATTGGAAGAATTACTTTAAAGTATCTATACTACCAAAAGTGATCTACAGAGTCAATGCAATATCTATCCAATTCCAATGGCATTTCACAAAAGTTGAAAAAGGATTTCTAAAATGCATGTAGAAACACAAAATACCCCACATAGCCAAAGCTATCTTGAGAAAGAACAAAGCTGGAGCCATTACACTTTTTGGTTTCAAACTCTATTACAAAAGTATAGCTCAAAACAGTACATTACTGGCTTAAAAACAGATATAGACCAAAGGAACAGAATAGAAATTCCAACAATAAACCCAACTATATAGGATCATCCTTTGTGTTTGGCATTTGTTTTGATGCCAGAAGTGCAAATGGAGAAAATATTCTCTTTAATAAATGGATTTTCAAACTGAATTAAAGACTTAAATGTAAAACTTGAAACTATAAACTCCTAGAAGAAAACACAGGGAAAAAGCTCCTTGACATTGGCAATGATTGTTTTGATATGACAAAGTTGAAACAACGAAGCAAAAATAAACAAGTAGACTGTATGAAACTAAGAAGCTTCTGTAGAGCAAAGAAAAAAAATCAACAAAACGAAAAGTTTATCTATGGAATCAGAGAAAATATATGCAAACCAGATATTTATTAAGGGACCAATATCTAAAATATAATTCAATAGTGAAAAAATAATTTAATTGAAATGGGCAAAGAATCTGAATAGACATTTTTCCAAAGAAGATATACATTAGTAGGTACATGAAAAGATATTCAATATCATTAATCATCAGGGAAATGCAAAACAAATCACTCATTATACCATTAGAATGGCTACTATCAAAAAGAGAAGAGGTAACAAGTTTTGGCAAGGATGTAGAGAAACGGTAGTACTTGTGCACTGTTGGTAGAAATGCAAAATGATGCAACCACTATGGACAACAGTATTTTAGAAACAGAACTACCTCAAAAAATTAAAAATTAAATAAAATACTTAAAAAAAGAAAAAAGAAAAAAAAAACTACCATGTGATCCAGCAATCCCATTTCTGGGTATATATCTATAGGAAATGAAGTCACTATCTCAAAGACACATCTGTACCCCCTTGTTTATTGCAGCATTGCTCACAATAGCCAAAATATGGTAATAACTCAAGTGTCCATCAACACATCTGTTGGATGTGTTGGATAAACAAAATAAATATATATATTATATATTCAGCCATGAAAAAAGGAAATCCTCCCATCTGTGATAATATGAATGAACATGGAGGGCATTATGCTAAAGTGAAAAATGACCCAGAAAGAGACAAATACTGTATGATTTCACTTATATGTGGAATCTTGAAAAAAGAAAGGAACTCACAGAAATAGAGTGGACTAGAAGAGTGGAAGAAATGGGGACATACTGGCCAAAGATACACATTTCCATTATAAGATGAGTAAGCTTTGAGAACCTAATGTATAAAATGGTGAGTATAGCAATAATACTGTATTATATACTCAAATCCACTAAAAGGAGATCTTATGTGTTTTTACCACACACACACACACACACACACACACACACACACACACAGTTAGCTATATGTGGTAATGAATATGCTAATTAATTATAATAATTAATTGTAATAATTATTGATTGTAATAATCATTTCACAATAAATATGTATACTAAATCATTGCATTGTACATTTTAAATATATACAATTTTTGTCAGTCATACCTCAATAAAGTTAGGAAAAAAAGAAATTTGACAATTTGTAAATGATTGAGCATGGCTCTGTTCCAATACAACTTTATTTATGGACTCTGAATTTCAAATAAAAAAAATTAAAATTAAAAAAAGTCTTGTTTTTTAATGCAGATGTAGATGACAATATGATATTATATATATGAGGTATATAAGTTAATATAAGAAGTATAATTCTATATTTTTGTTTCGTTCAGTAATCTTGTTTCTTTTTACTATTTTTATTTAATTTATTCTCCTTCCAAATTAAAATATAGATTCACTAGTATCACATTCATTGATTTTCTTTTTTTTATGAAGATTTTATTTATTTATTTGAGAGAGAGAAATTGAGGGAAAGAGTAGGGGAATGGGGGAGGGGCAGAGGGAGAAGCCGGCTCCCGGCTGAGCAGGGAGACTTACATGGGACTCCAACCCAGGACCCTAGGATCATGACCTGAGCTGAAGGCAGACATTTAACCAACCAAGCCATCCAGGCGGCCTTGACTTTCAACAAAATTTTATTGAGTGCTTGCAATGTAATAGGCTAGAGCTAAATGCAAAGACTTAAAGATGATACTTATATGGTTTCTGACCTCAAATAGCTCACAAATTTGCCAGGGATGGAGAGAATAAAGGTTCCACAATAAAACAATGTAGATAATATCCCTGGAAAGGAACCATCTAATTCTGAGTAAATTAAGCTTCAGTTTTATTTTGACAGAGAAATGGACTATTTTAAGAATTCACCGAGGCCATAGCTATTCTTGGATAGTCATAGAAACTGTATCTACACAGGAATAGGCAACATCAAGATAATAAATATACAGTATTTCTAATAATTAGGTGTGTTATGTGGAAAGAGTGTTGTAATGAGATTAAAATCAGGGGAGGCAGCCAGACTCAAAAGGGCTTTGTTATGGTATCTGTCCTTTGTCCCTTGGCCCACTGGTTCTAGCCTCTGTGTGGACTAATGCTATTTATCATTAGAGAGGCATGTCATTAGCAATTACTTACAATAGTCATTAAGTTATATGTGAATAATTTACTTTTAGTTTTGTTGTTATAAAGGAAAATGATTACATTATTGCAATTTGAATAGTTATAAAACAAAAAGGCTCTATGTTTCACAAGTTAATAAATGATTTCTTACAGTTCTGATATTTTAATCAACTATTTTCTTATTCATCAGAATACAAGGTGAAAGGAGTAAGCACTTCTCCCAGTGTCTCTTTTACAAGAAGTTGAGTTAAAAAAAAAAAAAAAGAGGTAGGAAGGAAGGAAGAAAGGCGGGAAAAGGAAGGAAGGAAAGGGAGAAAGGAAGGAAGGAAGGAAGGAAGGAAGGAAGGAAGGAAGGAAGGAAG
>NW_024423675.1:14540989-14584847 GCF_017311325.1 Ursus maritimus
AAAAAAAAAAAAAAAGAGGTAGGAAGGAAGGAAGAAAGGCGGGAAAAGGAAGGAAGGAAAGGGAGAAAGGAAGGAAGGAAGGAAGGAAGGAAGGAAGGAAGGAAGGAAGGAAGGAAGGAAGAAAGAAAGAAAGAAAGAAAGAAAGAAAGAAAGAAAGAAAGAAAGAAAGAAAGAAAGAAGGAAAGAAAAAAAGAAAGAAAAAAAGAAAGAAAAAGAAAGAAAGAAAGAAAGAAGAAAAGAAAAAGAAAAGAAAAGAAAGAAAAAAATTCAATTGTATGTATATACCACATTTTGTTTATCCATTAATCCATCCAGAGACACTTGGGTTGTCACAACAGGCAGGAGTTAAGAAAATATAGAAATTAAGTATTTACAGAACACCCCCCTCCACATTATGAAGCATTATATGTCTTTCTCACCACGTGAATTATCCCTTTGAAGTATGTAACACTTATAAAAACACACTGAGAAAAACCAAAAACATAATTTTTTGATGCCAGGAAGTTTATTCATTCCCTTTTGATATCACTAAATTGCACCTGTTTACTAATGTGTATGTTACCAAGTAGTTCACATAACTCAAATACCTGTCAATTGTTTCCTCTCACTTGACATAAGTTTAAAAAAATGTTAAACCTGTAACTTCTAGGTTTTTCTCGTCCCCTGGTTATCTATGAAATCTCAAATGATTAATAGGAATTTCACAAAGACTGTTAATAATTTTCTTCTTTGTTTTCATTATCATATGCAATAATTTTTATATCTGTCCAATGTCTTAAAGATTACTTTTCAATCTCTGTCCTAGCAGATAATTCAGCAAATGACACAACATAAGAAATCTGAAGGACCCTTCACAATCACGATGCTAAGGATTCTGAGCTGTGTAATCAGGATTTGGTCAATAGGGAAGGGTTTCCTTTTGAACAAGTGAAGGAATGGAAAAGGGTATGAATCTTTCACCAATCCAAATGAGACAATAGTTTTGGATCCCAAGTAAAAAGTAGACATTTTTCTTGTTAAACTCAAAACCACAGGATTTATATTCTCAGGCATATGCACTCTTAGCCCCTCCACTTGTGATATTAAATAACATGTTAACTAGGGGTGCTTAAGTGTCTGCCTCTTGATCGAAGCTCAGGTTGTGATCTCAGGGTCATAAGTTCAAGCCCCACATTAGGCTCCACGTTAACTATCTTAGAGAATCATCTGTTACCTTACTTTCCCATTCCCTACCACATATTCCTATTTTTTTATTTTCCTTTTTGCTGTGTTATGGCTGCTCTATCCCTCAGGTCAGTCATCTCTCAAGTTTCTCCTTGCTTGCAATGTGCAGTGTTTGGATCTTGGCCACAGTGTGGTGAGTTTTACCTAAGTGTGTTCTGGCCCACTTGTTAAATGAGACCTGATGCTATTTCCATTAGAACTGAAGCTTTGTAGAACTCTATGGTCAGTGGACGTGGTACATGTCGGGGGGGTTTGTGCTGGTCTTCTGGGGAAGGGGCCTGCTGTGCTGGTCCTTAGGCACACTTGCCTGAGAAAACCAAGTACCAGCAGAGCACAGGTGGACAGGACTTGGTGTAAGCAGGTTATGCAGCCAGTGGTGGCACTGTGCTGTTTACTGAAATTGCTTTATGCTGAGGGGTGGGGGAGGGAAATGGTGCCAGCCAGCTCCTTTGTCCCTGGAGAGGGGAGTGCATGCTTGCAAATAATTTCCCCTCATGTGTCCTAGGTGTTTTTCACATCACTGTTTTCACACTATCTGTCTCTGGGTTGCTTGCCTGCCTGGAGCAATGCAGCGCACTGTGGATTCTATCCCAGCCAAGCCTACTACCTTTTAAAACTCCAAACTTTAGGGGCTTGGTGTGGTGGGAACCTGCACTGGCCTTTGGGAGGGCAGTCATGCCACAGCATAGGGGTGTGGGATTTGGAGCAAAGTAGGCTAAACAGCCAGTGTCTGGGCTAGCCACTTTCAGCAGGTGCCTCTGTGTCAATGCCAAGGGGCAAGGGAGCGAAATGACATCTACTGGTTCTTTTGTCCCCAGAGAGGCAACACCACCTCTCACAGATGCTCTCCAAAAAGAGGGACCAATCTCTCCCCGTGCACCTTAGGAGATCCTCAGATCACACTGTCTGCCCTGGGTTTGTTTGCCTGCCTTCTCTCCAGGAGTAGGGCAGCACCCTCAGGTCTCTATCCCAGTCAAGCCCACAGACCTCTAAAACTCTAGTCATTGAGCTCCACTGGTTGCAAAGACTCATGATAATCACCCCTCTCATTTTCCCAGCCAATGTTTTGGAGAAGTGTTCTCCTTGTGTCTATCCCTGTGCTCCCCACTCTCTCTCTATTTCTTTGCAACCAGGGCTCCTTACCCTCCACAGCACCTGCAATTCCTTTCTTCCCCAAACACAGCACCTGCAATTCCTTTCTTCCACAAACCATGTCTCTGCACTTCATACTTCCCTTATGTGGCCTCTTCTCTTCCTGTAGTTGTGCCATTTGTTCTATTAGTCCTCAGGTCAATTTCTTGGGTGTTCAGAATGATTTGATAGTTATCAAGCTGTGTTCAAGGGACAAGGTCTCCTCCTACTAGGCCACCATCTTGGCTTCTCCCCTATATTTTAATTTTTAAATAACATGGTCTCAGAATGCATAACAGCTATTTAATCAAGCTCAACAGTAAAGGATATTTGCTTTTTATCAGATACACAGTCATCTCAAAAATGGCACATTACCAAGGGATGTTAAAACTAAGTTGTTATGCTAAGTGAAGTAAGTCAGACAGAGAAAGACAAAAACCATTTGATTTCACTTATATGTGGAATCTAAAAAAAATGAATAAATAAACAAAAATCAGAATCAGACCTATAAATACTGAGAACAAACTGATGGCTGCCTGCGAGGAGAAGGATGGGATGATAGGCAAAGTGGATGTAGGAAAGTGGGAGATACAGGCTTCCAGTTGTGGAATGAGTAAGTCATGAGAATAAGAGGCACAGCATAGAGAATATAGCCAATGACACTGTAATATGGTTGAATGGTGACAGATGATAGCTACACATGTGGTAAGCATAGCATAATGTATGGAGTTGCTAAATCACTATGTTGTGTACCTGAAACTAATGTAACATCGTGTATCTACTAACTCAAATTTTAAAGGAGAAGAGGAAGAAGGAGGAGAAGAAGGAGGGGAAAGACTAAGTTGTTTTTAAAAAAATCTTTCTTTTCCATAGGACATTATTCCCAAGTAATATGAAATGCCATACATGTTTTGTTTTGCTTTGTTTTGTGTGTAGTTGCTCTTGGCTTACTTAAAAGTTAACAGTTACACATTAATAATAACCTCAAATTTTATTTGTTTAGAAAGGTTTGAAGAATATATTTAGAGCTGCAACCCTGCCCCACCATCCCCTTTCCTACCTTGCTAACTATTCTCAAAATTTCAAAATACTGAAATTTGTAATGGTATGGTTCAGTCCAATAGAAACGTATTACTTTATCAGCAAAGATAGATGGGAAGTGAAATCAACAGCAAGCAAATACACAAGAATATATTTGTGTATTTCCTTCTAGCTATAAGTCTGCTATACCTAATTAGTGAATTGTTAGATACATTTACAGAAAATGTACTGACCAAAGAATGGAAACAATATCTTATGTTTTTTCAGCATATTGAAAAAGTGACCCCATTGATAAAATGAGTTTTCTGGCTATCACTGAAGAGTATGAAAATATGATTTTAATTTTGGAGGGCTTTCTTATCTAAAACTGTCTGATCACATTTAATCTGTCAGAAAAAGGGCACTGTTGTTTTTGTACTTAAACTGCCGACTCCTATTTGGAATATCTTTCATGCACACATGCATCTTGCACTGTGAAATCATGGTGATGGTACATGATTAGAACTGTCAAAGTTTTATGTGTTCTTTTGAATTTATAATTTACCCCTTTTTAACTTGACAGGCGATGATTCTTTTTCATATCTTAAGACACTGATGAAAATATTTATATATTAACAAAATCCCACATTTCCCCACACTTTTTACAAATGATGAATACACAAAAGTGACACTGTGTTTGAAGTCACACATCACAGCATTTGATTCATCTTTTTTCAGTCCTTAGCCTTGACAGGTGCTGATGGTTTGCTTCCTATCTTAGTAACTGCTGCAAGCTGTCACATCTACTTCCAATTAATGCATATCTGTTACAGTCCAGCAGCTCTAACAAATGCAAAACTACAAAATATTTCTTCAACTTTCACTAACCAGGTGTTGCCATGGTATCTGGTCTAGCTGGCAAAGTGATGTGGCCTGTTTCTAACAAGCATATTGTCAGTCATTAGACCTACGTATTTTACTCATACACAAAAGCCGTCAATTTAATAATAGAACTTTAACTTATAATGTAACTCATTGAAAAACCACAGAAAAAAATCAGTAAACATTTTTATATGCTTCTATACTGACTGATATTAATTTAAATAATTTTTTTTGTGATTCCTTCTTCAATTTGAAAACTTGGTCTTCAAGAATAGCATTCAAGCTTTCATAAATTCCAAATGTTATACTACTTCATCATTATTTCAAGAACATTAAAGCACTCAAGTTATTGGGATTTTACCAGCATGTATTAAATTTTGACTACAAATTAGAAAAAATAGCCTAAAGAAGCATATTTTATTGTTTTGTCAGGAAATTTCAAAGTAATATTGCAGGAAAAACAACAGAGAGAGAGCAAGAGAGAGAGAGAGAGAGAATGATAGCTCGATCATGGATATTTTTAAATGAGAAGATTTTTTTAAAATAAAAGCCCTTAAATCATTTTGAGTGATGGTGTATGCTACTCATACTCAGTCAAGGAAATATCAATTAAGCTCTTTATAATTAAAATAAATAAGTCTCAGAAAAAATTTAAATTAACTAATGATGACACTGTTCCTGTTGATGTGAAAATAATTATTTTTCTTGTAAATTATATTGAAACAGCACTAGGTCTGAGTGGACTTTTGTTTTGTTTTTTTTTTAGCACTTTATTGTACACAAGTAAAAGAGAGATATATAACTGTTTAGTTCTTCTCCGAGCAAGAGAACCTCAATTTGATGGACATAGCAATATTAATTAAATTTTTCTTTTCATTGTGTCAAAATAAGTGGTTCCATAAGAGGCTAGAATCTGAACAAGTTGCTGATTGTTACTGTGCTTGGGAATGTGAGGTTTGACAAGATAATGTCTGTCTGTGTCATTCTGAAATTGAGAATATTTGATTAATATTGACAATAATATTGCTTAAATGAAATGGAGCGGAAGAGAAAACTAAACAATAGAAAGAAAACAGAAGAGAAAAAGTTCATATGATTTAGAATATGAATACAGAGAGTTTTAATAGAGTTAAAAAAAAAGAATACTAAATTCTGTGATGCCGGAAAATATATTTCATAAGTGGTTTCTGTGGCTAAGTACATTTTGCTCAAGTGGAGTACAGTTCAGAATGGTCACACAGTTCATTGTATTCATTCACTCACGTTTCCATAAATACTTCAAATCACTGTTGTATTCTAAACCTGTGTTCAACATTGGCTGAATAGTGACAACATAATATACGTAACAACTCTATTGATTCCCTCAATAGATGATATTCATTGACTTCTGCTTTAGACATTTGGATATATCAGTGAATAAATCTAACAAAGATCCCTGTCCTCTCACAGCTTATATTTTCAGCATGGAGATATAAACATTAAAAGTTATCAACAAAGAAGTAAATAATTCAGGATATTTGCAGGTAATGCATGCTACAAGAATCAAAAGGATGAAAAGAGTGAGAAGTAGTCAGATTCAGGAAATACTCTGAAGGTAGTATTTACAGGATTTTCTGCTTGGTTGATTTTAAGGAGACAGAGATAAAGATGGAGGGGTGTGGGATGTGTGGAGAAAATGAATGACTGACTTGCAGATGAGTCCAAGGTTTTTGGACCAAATCCCTGGTAAGATGGTGCTTCCACCAACCAAAATGAAAATGTCTGCAAGTAGAGATGGTTTTGGAGAATCATCAGAAGTTCAATTTTAGATGCATTGAATTTGGCATAGATATTACTTAGATATTACTTAGAGAAGATATTCTGTAAGTGACTAAATATAAAAAGGTAGAATTTGTAAAGAAATATTTCAAGGTCTAAACTTGAAGTTTACCAGCATATAAATTCTATTTTAAGTCACAAGACTGGATGACTTCACCATATGAGTGTAGATAGATTTAAAAAAAAAAAAAAGAGGACCTAGGTTTAAATCTTCACAATGGATACAAACTCCAAAAACACATAAAGCATATACCATATGTACATCATTGAGTAGGGGCTATATTAACAATCACATCCCATGTCAGTAGGTTCCTAAGATTTTTTAATAGCCTTTTTCACCCATCATCATAAGGCAACAGAATCATGAACATTTGTGGCATTAATACATTTATCATTTATTTTGAGAAATTTTATTTAAATAATTAGTCCATTTTTTAAAGTAGTATATAGCAACTTTCATCATTCTCACATGTCCATGTCTGACATGTGAGTGCCTCTTGGAAGGATTGTTTTTTACTGTCTTTTTGTCTTAATATTGGGATTGCTAAGTATGCCACAATATAAGAAAATACTTCATGTTTAAAATTACAGATTCTTTAAAAAGAGACCAATTGAATGTAAACATTCAGGATGAAAACAGGACTTAATATGTATTTACAGTATTTAACATATTAACATTTTTACATATGATATTTAGAATCATATACTGTATAACACATTCACTTAGAAATAACATTATTTTCCCTTTCCATGAACTGTTTTTGAGACTTTTCACAGTTGTTTTTGACATTGTCTTTATCAACATTATAGTTATTTTCTCAGTGATCTAACAGTATTCTCAAGAATCTTATTTTAGGAACTGAAAAAAATATGTCTTGAGAATCCCCTATTCTTTACTGTCAAAAAGATGTTCAAGAAGAAATCATTTCAGTTGTTGTACTTACCATGAGAGGAAATACGGTCCTGTGGGATAACATTCTGTACTTCAGAAGTTTATGTAACACTAACAGATATGTATGGTTATTATTGTTGATACAGTATTGGCAGAAATAATAAGAGCATTATTTTGTTATATATTTTATATGATTATTGTTATAGACATGGTGAAAATCAGCAAACATTTCCTAAATTTGTGTAATGTCAATTATGGGTTTTGATTTAGAATATGTGGAACAATAAATTCCATTTTTTTCTGTCTAGGCCATTTGAATTGGGTGAAATTCTAATTCGTGTTAAAGGCACACTGGGAACTACATATAAAGCAAACATTTCTGTTTTCTTAAGGAACAGCTACTTTAGAAATAACAGTTCACACTTATATAACTGAAGATAAAGTTTAAAAAAATAAACTTAAAATGCTCAATGATCTAAACATATTTTTGGAAATTGTAGATTTTCCTTATGTAAAATGTAAGTATATACAGCTAAGTAAAACCAAAAATTTTTAAAAGAGTCATAAACTTCTTGGGAGTAGTAAGAATATGAAATATAAATATTGGAGGGTAGGTAAAGAAAGCCAAGAATCTTTTATTTTGTTTCCATTTTAAAAAATAAATCTATAATAAGGATTTTTTCCAATAAAACATTAAATCTCAGTGTTTTTGTCAACAAAATAGATGCTGCTTCCTTATAATGGTATATGGCATATATATATAATAATCACATGTAACATTTTATAGTATATACATAGGGCACTTTCTTACACATTATTTAATTTGACATGCACTATTTGAATTAAAATAAAGAAACACTACAGTTTAATTTCTGATCGGTGAAGAAATTAACAACTTAAATTAATAAAATATAAGAAATGGCTCCTGCACACATAAATGCATAGTTCAATTTCTGATATTAGTATGAGTTTTTATTTAAATGCTCCCAGGATTTCCACACATTTTTCTTATGCATTTTGTAACTTAAACCTTTAAAATAATTCCACCTTTTTGCATAGCATACGTTACCTTCTCACACTAACTGTAACTTTGACTAATTGTAAATAATTTTGTAGACTTATAAAACTATCTATGAAAGAAGCAGATATGATTAATTTGAAGTATTCCTAACAATTTATTATTTATATCCCTTACTCATTTTCCTTACAGCCATACAAACCTTCATTTATTGTGTATGTAATCACACATTTCTAAGATATTAAACTTAAACTTTCCTTTAGGTTATTAGCTTTGTGTTATTACATATATCTTATGGCATTTTTTGCATGACCTAATTCACTGGAAAAGTATTTTGGTGTAATGGAGCAACCTAGAGTATAAAAATCACAAGACCTGTTTCTTTCTGCTATATGTATCTAGAAAAGTTCTTTACACTTAGTTCTCAATTTCTGAATCTTTACCACAGGGATATATAACTCATCTAATTGAGTTGTTGTTGGAATAGAATGCCTTTTAAACTATTTCTTAAGCGAGTAAATAATATACAAATATTAGACATTGTTATTATTCATAGATTAAATTAACCGAAGAAAAATAGCTGAGAGTTGTTATTCCACATACCAGTTTTGTATATTTTGTTATTCTTTTCAACATGCTATATCTTAAGAATCATGAGTTACAATGGACAAGAGGAAATTTGGTAAAATAGAAATAACATAGGCTTTGTGCAAAATCAATCTGCATTTTAGTCTCCATTCAACTACATACAAGTATGGGCTTTGAAATATTTCTCAAACTTTTTAATTCTCATTCTAAGTTGTAAAATGAAGAAAATAATGTCTATTTTAGAAAGTTATTGAAAAAACTTGTCCTTTCTTAGAAATTGTTAAAGCTCAAGTAACCTGTGTAAAAGTTGTGAAACACGCTAGTGCTAACATAAATGAGAATCAGAACCTATTATTAGCATGGAAATGTGGGTGTGTGTATAAGGAATGAGGTTGATTTATAAAATAGACATAATTTTCTTCATATATAATAAAGTTGATTTATTCTACCCATATATTCTAAAGTTGACTTATGCTCCCACTTTCTCACATACCTGCTCAGCTTGGGTAAAATAATTGTATCATCAAACATTTGTGCATACCCTTTGCTCTTTTGGTCCTTTTTTATTTCTGCAAACCAGCTTGTCAAAATTACAATCCTAATGAAAATAGATTTTCTCTCTATTCTACATCTATGTAGCTGATTAAGGTTAGAGAAATAAATATACCATGGAGGCTGTTCTCATTTTAAATTCATGACCATTGTCTTCAAGAAGCCATTTAATGTGGTCTGAAAAACACAGTTTCCCTAGTCTACATTTCCACTTTTCTATAGGGGTATTTTATATAATCTTTATCTTTTAACTCCTGACACCTCATTCTCTATCATCTCTCTCTATCACCTCATATCTCTATCCCCTTTCAGCAGATGGTACTGCTTTGTATTATTATGAGAAAACTGAAGTAATGAGAGAGAGCTCACAAAAAATCCTCTCTGTAATATGTTTGTTCATTCATTACCACCTGTTCTGTTATCATGGATGAACTATTTTTACACCTGACGATAATAACCCCTCCTATTGCTCTCACTCAAGAGCCTGGCTAGAACTTTCCCCTTTTATCCCTAATCCTCAATACCTCTCTAACAATTTCCATAAATATACAGATATGCTGCGACAAATTCCATTATGGGTTAAAAAATCCTCCTTGACCCATTTACTCTCCAGCTATTTTCCCATTTCTTTGTTGAGTATCATAGCAAATTTCCTGGAAATAATTTTCCATATTTAATGTCTTCAGTATTCCTTTCTTTCCCCTCTCTCTTCAACTGACTATAGTCAACATTTTGCTGCCATCACTCCAGTGAAACCAGTCTAGTCAGTCATCAGTTACCTATATATTGCTAAATTCAGAGGTTAACTCTTAGTCCCTATCCTATTTTAGCTGCCAGGAGCCTTCACTGTGGTTTATCACTTCCACTGGGAAATAAATTACTTCGTTGGCTAGAGTTTCACCACCTGGCTTCTAAGACTCCATGCTCTTGTTTTACTTTTATGGAATTGACTTTTTCTCAGACCACTTTGGTTGTTTTTCTTCCTTACTCCAAACTCTCCAATCACTGGAGTCCCTCAAGACTCAATTCTTGAGCTTCTATCCTCTACCTACACTTATTAATTTAATTAACCTAGTCTCATAGTTTTAAATAATAGTTCTTTACTGACAACTTCCAAATTTATATCTCCCAACTGAATTACAGCCTCTTCCCTGAATTCCAGACACATACATCCAAATTTGTATCTTCTGCTTAATATCTCCATATGACATTTAAACTGAACATGTGCCAAAGAAACTATCAGAACTTCTCTACCAAATCTCCTCCACAAATGGTACCAATGGTATCATCTCAATGTCAAATCCATCTTTCCATTACCTCTGGTGCCAATTCTTGGATTCATTCTCCTCCTCTTATTCCCTTGCACTCCATAGTTACTCCATCAGAAATCCCACTGATTTTACATCAAGAATCTGACCACCACTCACCAGCTCTGTTGCTTCCAAGCCATGTAGCCGCCATTTCATATGTGATATATTTAATATCTACCCTGTTACCTAGTCTCTTCTTACTCCACAGTCTGAGTCATTCTATTAAATATAAGTCAATTGTGTCACTTTCTATTCAGAACTCTTCAGTAATTATCTCATAATAGAAGCCAAATACTTAAAAGTGGCCAGCAAATCACCAAAGAGTCCGATATCCTATTTGATTTCTTTTTTTCCTTGGGTCCCCTCACTCTGTCTTTCCCAAATATACTCCTTTCTTGCTTTATTTCAAACATGCCAGATATGTTCCTTCTGCCTGGAATATTCTTTTCCTCGATATAGTATTGCTCACTCTGTCATATCTTTTGAGGCCTCGATGAAATTTTACCTTTTCAGTAAAGCCTACTTGGATTATACTAGCAAAATTGGAAAACTTCCATGAGCACTTCTGAACCCCTTTAGACTGTTTTACTTCCAAAGCACTTAGCACTTCCAGCACACAATATATTCTACTTATTTATAATATTTATTGTTTTTTGCCCATTACACCAGGTCGTAAGTTCCACATGTGCAGATTATTTTTATTCACAGATGTTTTGAACAGTACCTATTAAATGTTTAACAAATGTTTATTTAATGGACAGACCATTGATAAGGCTACTATTACAATTGTAGGAACAAACACAGAGAAAGGAAGTAACTTGCCAATGTTAACACAAGGGGTATGTAATAAACATAAAATTGAGATTGCAGACAATTATATTACTAGATATCATGCCTTTAACCATTTCATTATATTTAGCACCAAAAGATATATCAAAATTTCCATAATGCATGTTTCTGCTCTACCGCAGTGTCATCTCACACTGTTACACTGATTATTTTATTTTCTTCATCTGCTTCAAATAATAAACTCTATAAGGGAATATTTAGAGATTAAAGATATTTGTGGATTGAATATAACTTGGCGATATATTCTTTAAACAAATATTGATAACACTATTCACATCTCAACCAGGCAGCTTGTATCTGGAAGTGAGTTAGTTTAGCTTTGGGTATCAAGAATTATATGTGCTCCTGAGTACTTGACTTCTCATGAGACTTTAGCAAAATCTGCCTAAAGAACAGATCATTTGTGATATACAGTGAAATTCTGCATATCTTTCAAGAACCATCCTAAATGTCAGCTGTTTAAAGTCCTGCTTGTTTCTACCGGAAACCCTCAGTGTCATCACTGAAGCCCATAATACTTTTACCCTTTCATATTGAAAGGATTATATTTTTATTTATATTATATTTATTTGAAAAATAATCATATATCCCTAAGCAGATTATAAGCTCTTTGACGTTTGTTTTTGTGCCTCACAGCACCTACTGCTTATATTTTATCAAAAGTAGAGCTTTAGTAAATATTTGTTGAATCGAGTGCATAAAAAAAAAGAAAGTACACTACAGTTGTATGATAAGTAAGTAAAATGAAATTGGTTATTTTTAAAATGATGAGCATGATCATCTGTTTTCTGTACCATCCTCCTCAACCAACTGAGAAGATGAGCTTATGTGACTGAGAAATTCTGCAAAGTACAAGTACTGAATCTAATCAAATACTTGAAGGAAGATTTTGTCTTGCTTGTTACGAGAAGAGAATTACAAATGAGCCACATGATGTCCTGGGTTTATTTCAGAATTTCAGTGTTTGTTTGGTTGTTTCAGAAAAGCTTAAGAAATTTCTCCCTGCACCAGAAATCTTTAAAATCCCATGTACTTTGGGAGTTTTCACACTGTGGATAAGGTAGGATTTCCAAAGAAGTAACAAATAACATTTTAAATTCATTAAGTTTAAAAGTAGTTGATCTCTTCTTTGTAAGACTGCTAACGTACAATAAGTTATGAGAAAAAATACAGCACTTCTTGTAAATGTTGGCAGTTAGAGAAAATCCTTAAGTTTCTGAAGTTTTAAATGCTTCATTTGCTAGATTATTATAATTTTTTTGAGATTTTATTTTTCAAGCTCTTCATTAGAATATTCAGTTTAGAATATTACAAAATTACAATATTACAAAATTATAATATTACAAAAATATTACAAAATGCTCAGTTACATTCCTAACCCTTCTAATTGAAGGATTAATAGGAATTCAGATGCATATCTTCAATTGCAAAAGTGGTACATGTTTATTTTAACCAAAATTTTTCCATAATTGTTCATATGCCAACTACAAGGAACATTTGCTTTTTGTCTAATATTCTCAACTGTGAATGCCATGACTGTATGAGTGGTGTACGCTTTCTGTAATTTCTTGATCTTGGTCATAAACCATCAGAATTCTGAACAAAGGATGATTATAAAATGGAGAATTAAATGCAAGAGAAATGTAAACTATTGGTCTCACTGAGAACATTCCACTAATTCTAAAGTTATGTTGAATTCTAAATCTTTGAAGAATATTTCTTATTCATTTTCTATTCCCAGTTTTAAATGTCATTTTATCTCTGTATGTATCTTCTCAGGAGCTTTTCACTTTTCTATTTCTTTGAGTTAGAATTATGCATTTCAAAACATAAAAGCTTTTTAGAACTGAAAATGCAATGTCAATTTTCAAATTTTATTAGAACTGAATGAAAACAAGGGGCTTTAGACTCTGAATGACATACTTGCCAATTTTGAAAGTGTTATATAAACTAGTGACAAGTATGATGATGCAATAGAATATTATGTCTAAGGTATCACTAGCTTTACATTGTATTAGTGTATGAATCCTAAAAATGACATATTGTCATTCTCTAGGCAAAGTCATTCTTTGTCATGTGGTCATTGGTTATATTTGATTTTCAAGTAAGTCATTATTGTGTCTATGTTTAAATGTTAAAAATAGAAGGGAAAGCTATAGAAGTTAGCCTAAAAATTTAACAGAATCTATGTGTTTATTTTCTTCTACTATAATCAGTAGATAATTGTCTTATTGTTTCTCCTCTAGTCCAGCTTTCTTGTGTAAATAAATAGTAAATAAATAGACTCTCTTCTCTGCAATGTCAATGAAAACTGCATATATGCCATTTGAATGCTGTAAGTATTAGAATTTACGCCTGTATAAGTAAATTACTTAGATTACTCCACCTATGGAGATCCAGTTAACATTGTTTCATGATCTCAATTTCATAAACCAAGGTGTTTCTGTGTCTCATCAAGTTTTATTAATGTTTCTTTTGTTTTCAGGTCCCCTCTACTCTTGGCTCTGGGGCCCCTGTGCTTCTTCATGTCATTATTGCTGTGATTAGAAAGCTCAATTCAGCTCCTACAGTAATAATCCCTCTCAGTATGCATTTGTATTTTCAAATTTTGGACAATTTCTGCAGGCAGATGAAAAGGGGGTTTATATCACTGTCATAAAGTCAATAGTAAAGGGCGCTATAAGCATCATATTTCTTAAAATATCTTTCGCTTTTGTAATCTTTGAAAAATTTTACTTGAATGTGATCTCTGCATCTTGTCAATCATTTGCCTCTTTTTACCCATTCCTTCTACAATATATGGTGTCTCCCCTTCTTTCTCTCATGATCTCAGGAGGAGAACAAAAATGTGGCTTCCCCTAAGTCATGCTGAAACTTACTCTTACTTCAAGATCAGGATGAGAAGGGTGAGGTTTTTTTAGCATCAACTTTTAGTATTTATTACTGTTCCCATCTAAACCATTTTGTATTCTTATGAAATAAAATTTTACTGAATATTTTTTTCTATTTCATTCCAATTAAAAGTGAGGTCGCTTTGGGGTGCCTGGGTGACTCAGTCAGTTAAGCGTCCAACTCTTGATTTCGGCTCAGGTCATGACCTCGGAGTCATAGGATCTAGCCCCTAGTGGGGCTCCACACTCAGCTGGGAGTCTGCTTCTCTCCCTCTCCCTCTGCCCATCCCCCAGATCATGCTCTCTCTCTAAAATAAATAAATAAATAAATCTTTAAAAAGAAAGTGGGGTTGCATTTCCCTGAAAATAGCAAACACATATGAATGTTTAAAATTTCTTTAAAACAATATTAATTAACTGGTAGAAATAAGTTTTAGAGATCTTTGGGCCAATTGTATATACAGAAAAGATTCTGCACTATCTTGGGAAGCACTTAAGTTTGTCAGAGTATTTTGCACTAAAGTAGATAGATAAAAGATAATGGAATAGTTTCTGTGTTTAAAAAAAAAAATTCTGTTCCAAACTTGTTTACATTAACCAAAGAGCTTCGAGATAATATCATGGGCTATTATGTAAATAGTAAATATTTTGATTAAAAATATAGCTTCACACAATAAAAGATGAAATATAAAACAATTGTTTTCAAGACAGTGGACATCAAGTGTTGGAGGACAATGGTTCTTGAGAGAGGAGAAATATCCAATGTGAGCAGTTTAATAACCCAGTTTATGTCCTTGAGACAGTTTCTAGGCCATAGCGTACAACAGGAAAATACTTCATTCCACTTTCTTCTTGCTTGCATGATTTCTGAAAAGAAGTTGGAGGTAATTCTTATCTTTGTGCTTCTATACGTAAGGTGTTTTTTGTCCCCCCTCAGGCTTCCCCTAAGATTTTTTTCTTTACCTTTAATTTTTTATAACTTCAAAATTACATAAGGAGGTGTGTGTTTTTGTTTGGCATTAATCCTGCTTGCTGTTCTCTGAGCTTCCTGGATTTATGGTTTGTTGTCTGACATTAATTTGGGAAAATATTTATTCATTATTGTTTCAAATATTTCCTCCATTTTTTTCTCTGTTTCTTCTTCTGGTATCCCCATTGTTCATGTTTTATGCTTTCTGTAGATGTCCCATAGTCCTTGAATACTCTGTTTTTTTGAAGTCTTTGTTCTCTTTGTTTTTTAGTTTTTAAGCATTCTATATAATTTTAAGGATTCTATCTATATATCTAAATCAATAAATTTAGAATTGACATATGTAAATATATATATTTACCTTAATATATTTTACCTCAGAGATTCTTTCCTCAATTGTTTCTAGTCAACTGGTAAACCAATCAAAGGCATTCTTTGCTTCTACCACAGTGTTTTCAATCTCTAGCATTTCTTTTCTTCTTAGTTCTTTTTTTAGGATTTCCATCTTGCTGATTATATTGCCTATATGTTCTTGCATGCTGTATATTTTATCCATTAGAGACTTCGACATATTAATCATAGTTGTTTTAAATTCCCGGACTGATACTTTCAACAATTCTAGCATGTCAGGGCCCACCGTTTGCTGTATCTCTTCAAATTGTGTTTTCTGTTATTGGTACGCCTTCTGACTTTTTCTTGATAGCTGGAGATGACTGGGTAAAAAGAACTGTTGTAAATGGCCCTTAGTAATATGCTGGTAAGGCATGTGGAGGAAAAAGTGTCTCAGTCCAATGATTAGGTCTCAGTCTTTTGGTGAGTCTATGGCCCTCAACTATGAACATCGTAAGAGTTTCTTAGTTTTTCTCCCCCCTTGGATGGAAAAGAATGCCTAGGTGGGCTAGAGTTGGGTATTTCTTCTCCCTTAGGTGAGTTAGGGTCTGATAATACCCTAAAAAGTTAGGATCCGGTTAGCCGGTTTCCTCTAGGGGCAAGCCTTGTTGAGAAAAGAGCACTCTGGTGTATTTCAAAATCATTCCTTTTTCCTTTCCCTGCCAAAAGCTAGAGGAAATTTTTCACTGATACTTACTGTGGGAAGCTGGTCAAACTTCTTGAGGTAAAGCTCATTATACAGTGGGGGTCTCCCCAAGACTGAGTCTACCTGGAAATTTTAACTTTCAAACATGTCTACACTGAGCCTCCACAATTTATCAATTACTGTTCAGGTTTTCCTGCCCCAGCTCTGATTCCTGATTTCTCAGTTCCACTTGAAAGCCTCTGCTCTGATAAGCTGTGACACCCTGTGTATGCCCATCTGACTCTCCAATTTGAGGGGCAGGGTTTTTCAGTCTTTCTCTTTCTTAAGAATCCAAGAAGAGTTTGCAAAACTGAATAAGGGAAACCTCATATAAGGAGTTGAGGTCAGATAAAGGAGCTCTCACCCATTACCACTCACCATTAATTGCAGACCCCAATAGGAAGAGATGTATCTTATATTCCGAATAGGAAGAAGGATACTTTACTACCCCAGCAGGAGGAAGAAAGATTTTCTCCTTACCCAGCAACAGTGCAGCCAATGAAAGACTGTCACATCTCAGCCAATAAAGTCACTACAGTTTGAATTCCTAGTTTACTCTAATGGACTTTTGATTTATAACAGGCCTGCCAACTCACATCTTTCCTCCATAAAAGTGTTCTTCTTTGTTCTCCAGACTTACCAATGGTTTTTGCTATAGCTTGCTCGTTCCAGATTTCAATTCTTGTTATTCCAGAATAAACCCTTTTTATTGGTAAAACAACAATTTTTTACTTTTAAGATCAACATTACTTGATGTCAGAAGTGGGAATCAGAGATGACCCCTCTAACAACTTTGAAGTTGGTGAGCAAACAAGTGCCAGTACCCATTGAGCCCATTGAGCCCACTGAACTCATTGCTTTCTCTCAAATTCTAGAGTTTGAGTCTAAGTTTTCACCTGGATTTGAGCTCTACTCTGTCTCTTAAGTTCTCCAGGCTTTATTTGGGATCTGTTTTGTTTTATTTTGTTTTAATTGTAAAAGTTTTATCCCTTTTTTGTGAGTACTCATTTGGTCCAACTCCTTTGGATTCGAGCTATTCCTACTGAAACTGTGCTGATATTTGGCCCAACTCCTTTGGAATCAGGCTGTTCAGGAATTTCTCTTTTGCTCTAGAGAAAAACCTGTGGGAAAAGGGATTATAGTCATCAAATGCTCTGAGGGCATCCCATTTCAGAGACCAAGGCTGGTTTTATGTTTAAAAACTATGATCCTTCCTCATGCACATTTTTAACTAACTGGACCAGCTTAGCCAAATATAATTTAGAACTTCAATGACCATTATGGGGAACTTTCAATTTCCCAAAACTTGTTTTTTTCAAAACTAAATTAGATAGTTGTGGCTCCAAAATTAAACAACAACAGTAACAACATCACGACAAACATGAAGGGGGTGCCTATTTTAATTGGTACCTTGAGGCTTCCAAACATTTTCAAGGTTCTAAAATTGCCTTTGCATAATACTATTTCTAAATTAACTGAAGCAAACAAACAATTGAAAGAAGGCAAAATGGTTTCTGAGACCTCCTTTTCTGCTCCCATCTACCTTGTCTCCAGACACACAGCAGCCATCTTGTGCTCAGGCCCTGTTTCTGGAACCACTTTCATCTATTCCCTCTGCACCATCTCCACTCTTCGCCACCCCTTCCTTCATTCTAATCCTTTCACTGAACTTCCTTTTCTTCTGAACCTCCTCAGCTTTCTCCTCTCCTGAGCCTATTAAAAGGTTTAACTCTTTAAAGTTAATTCTTCTGAGGATCCAAACAACCCCCAAATTCCTTATATTCCCTGGACTAAAGGTGAACTGTGAGCCATAGTTAGAGTTTCTGAAAGTAACTGAGGACCCCCATAGGTTTGCTGAAGAATTCAACACAGTCATTCAAACTTATCAACCTGGTTTCATAGATTTATAGCAATTAGTCCACATGCTTGTTGATGATGACCAGGCCAAATATTGGATGAAACTAGGGAATATCCTTGAAGGGAATATCCTTTTTTTTTTTTCTTTAGAGAGGGAGAGTTGGGAAAAGGGTGGGGGGAGAGGAAAAGGTAGAGAGAGAATCTTAAGCAGGCTCCGTGCCCAGAGCAGAGCCCAATGTAGGGCTTGATCTCACAAACCTGAAATCATGACCTAAGCTGAAATCAAGAGTCAGACTCTTAACCAACTGAGCAACCCAGACACCCCAGGAACATCCTTTAAGGGATTTAGAAAAACAGACCCCTAACTTTTGGCAAGATGCTAGCACACTCACTGGAAATCTCCACAAAGCAATTCCAACAGCTTTTCCTAAACCTTGTGATTGAAACAAAATTCAGGCTTGCACACAAAAGCCTGATTAACCTCTTCATGACTATTACAGTCAACTTCAAATTGTCTTTAAAGTAAACTCTGGTCTTCTTTTAGATGTTGAATCCACTTAGCATTTAGCTCTGTGTTTATTAATGCGCTGAAATACCATCTTTCTCTTTTAGTTAAAAGGATCGGGATGGACTAGGAAACTATGCCCATAGCAGATTTAATAAATTTGGCAAATCAGCTTGCCTACACCCTGGATATCCAACTAAAAGGAAGACTACTAAAACTCTTAATTTTCAACTCCAGCAAATGGAGGCTCCCAAACAAAACCAAAAACCTCATTGTCTCTGCTAGTATTGCAAAAAGCCAGGACATTAGAAAAAACTTATGAACTTAAGCACTCCAGGTGTCCAGAGTCCTCTAGCCAGCCTTTCCAGTGCTCACCTAATATCCAAACAGGGCTCCAAGGAAATACAGGCACTTTTCCCAATCCTCCATCTTAATTGGCTCAGACAAATGACAATCCCGATTGGGAATGAATTTCTCTCTGTCCTGACACTGGAGCTATACACTTGGTGCTCAACCCATTGCTATAAAACAGTCCCTGCCTTAGAGTACTAAAATGGTTCAAATAGTGGGGTCTCCAATAAACCTCAACAGTTTTCTGCCTCTGAACCTATTCCCTCTTGTTCAGGTCCTTTGAGATACCCACACTTTTCTCCATAGTTCCTTCACCCTTATTCATTTACTGGTCTGAGATTTCTCAGAAAACCATCATGCTGGAATTCTTTCTCCCAAAAGAGGAAATAATTATAGAATTTGACAGTAATAATCAAAATTGCCAACCAGGTGAATTTAATGACACACAACATCTTTTATTTGCTCTGACAGCACTAATGCTGAGTCTGGGGACACGGATCATTTGTCTTTACTAGATTAGGTACCATCCTCTTTATGGACAAAATCTTCAACTGATATTGGCAGAATCCACACCGCACCTCCATTAAGATTCAAATACACCCCTCAAATTTCCTCAGAATTAATCAATACCCTATAAATAAAGAAGCCCTTCAAGGCATCAAGCTCAAACATTTACACTGATAGTTAGTATGCCTTTTGTGTAGCTCATGACCTTGGATGATATGGAAACAGTGAGGTTTCCTTAACCTCCAATGGGGATAAAATTAAAAATGGCTCCTATGTCCAAATTTATTAAATACCATATTTTTGCCAGGTGCTCTCTATTATTAAGGCCAGACTCAATTTGCAGGAGGCCAAAAGAAACCACCTCATTGATATTTCCACTAAAAATGCTACTCTCAAGGAAACCAATAGCTAAACCTTTGTCATAGTCCAGAGGAATGTTCTCCCAAATGATAATTTGGACAAACTGACCAGAGATAATTTGGTAAAATTGACCTCAACATAGGAAAAACAATACTGGAAATATTATAATTGATTCGATAAAAAAGAGAGGTCTGGTTTGGATCAAATAACAATCTGGCCCTTCCAGATATTCTGAATTTCTCACTATTTACCATTGTACATTCATTAAACCATTGGTCTACTGACAAAATGATACCATACATGAACCAGTATTTGTTGGAAACTTCAATAAGGCCAGAAAGAAGTGCCCACCTAGTTAGTCTCACCTGCCTAAAGTACAATCCAAGGAAACTGTAAACTGCCCAATGGAGCATTCAAGGTTTGGCAAAAGGATTTCATACAGCTTTCCTTGTCTCATGGATATAAATATGTTTTAGTCATGGTTTGTATGTTTTCTTACCGCACCAAAGCTTTTTCTTATGGACAAGCCACTGCTTCTTCTATGGCTAAAATCTTGTTAGAAAATATTATCCTTAACTGGAGAATCCCTCTCAAACTTCAGTCAGGTGCTTTGACAAGTCCGTGCTGTTTGGCCAGTTTTACCACACATTCACTGTGCTTATCATCCTCGATCCTCAGAGCTGGTCAAACGCACTAACAGCATCTTTAAGACTCAATTGGCAAAATTTGTAGAGGTCCTCCAAATACCCTGGGCAAAGGCGCTGCCATTGGCCCTTCTAAATCTCCTTTGGAACTGAAAATACATACCCTTTGAAACTTCTAAACTCTCACCCTTAGAGACAATGACAGGATATCCAGTGCACCTGGTCCATGCCTCTATGATCTTCAGTTGATAAAAGATATGCCTCAATATTGTAAAGGCCTAATTGCTTTTACTAAAACTAACCATGCTTTAGTACACTAATCTTTTCATAGCACAATCCTGGGAAATTAAGGCTTTAAGTGTTACACCTTGCAACCTAGGGATTTCATCTAGTAGAAAAGAAACCCCAGAAAGATTCTCTTCAACCTCTCTGGAAAGGCTTTGGTCAGGTACTGTTAACCTACTCTTGTGCCTCCAAACTCCAGGGAATAGATTCTTGGATTCATATGACACATCTAAAGAAGGCACCAAACCCTGACTAGACCTGCTCACCTTCTGGTGGCCTGAAAATAAAGATTCCCCATAATTGAAGAAGATACCATCTAATGAGACAGCTTTCCCAAGATATCTGGACCAAGCCTATCTACATTTTCCTCACGGTTGCTTCTTCTATCTCTTTTTCATGGAGAGACATTTCCCTTTTCTGCATTTCCCAGTTCCTTGAGAAAAGGGATAACCTTTCTGATTGCTGGATTTTCCATCAGAAACCTTGATCTGCCCAAGACAGCAACGAGCCCTTAATTCATCCTATAAGTAATTTTGCTGAAATTTCAAATGTCACTGTATGCTTGAATTGTTCCACAGGTCCTTTTTATAAGGTTAGAGTATTAAACCTCCTTAACCCCGTTCCTTGCTTCAATTTAACATAACACTGGGATGGAAATATGAGATTTCTTGACACTGCAAGGCAGTCTATATAAATTGAGCCATTTGTAAGCTTTCTGACATACCCATACTTTTAAGATAATCTTTCAATATTTAATAATACAGTACCAAAGTCTTGGTTGAATGATGCTAATGACTTTATACTGGCCAATGGGTACATAGATGTTAATACATATGATGGGGTCCTATGTACACTCCCTGGGTCCTTTTAATTCAAAGTCTTAACAATGGTGTCTATGTTTGGGCAATTCATTTTCTTCATACTGGAGGATAAAAGACTAATGTTCTCTTCCTGTATTTACCATTCTACTTTCTCTTTTGTATACTTTACAATGTGGGAAATGACACACAGGAAAGATCCTTCTTGGCATCAAGGGACAAAGGCCACTGAATTTGAAAAACCTGATGCTTGATAACTGATGCTTTTGGGAAAAGATCTTGATCAAAAGGGGAAAATACGAAACTGGGTAAAGGGAGCTTCATTTAAAATAGAGTCAGAGGCCAGAAGGGGAAGTTCTCATGTCCTGCCACTCATTGTCAATTGCAGTCCCTAAGGTACCCTACATTCCCAACAGGAGGAAGCTGACTTTACCACCGCAGCAGGAGGAAGGGAGATTTTCTCCTTACTTAGCAAGAGCCCAGCTAATGAAAAACTAACAACTCAGCCAGTGAAAAGCCACAACATTTTGAACTCCCAGTTTACTCTGATGGACTTAATTTTTTTTTTTTTTTTAGTATAGTTGACACATAATGAGTATTACATTAGTTTCAGGTATGCAACATAGTGATTCAACTTCTATATATGTTATGCTACGCTCACCACAAGTGTAACTACTATCTGTCACCATACAATGCTATTACAATACCATTGACTATTTTCACTATGCTGTGCCCTTTATTCTGTGATTTATTCATTTCATAACTGGAAGTCTCTATCTCCCACTCCCCTTCACCCATTTGCCCATCCCCCAATGGGTTTTGTTTGTAACAGCCCCTCTCAACTCCCCTCCTTCCTCTATAAAAGAGCATTCCTGTTCTTTGTTCTCTAGACTTGCCTGTGGTTTTGGCTATCCCTTGCTTGTCCCAAATTACAATTCCTCTGCTATTCCTGGATAAACCCATTTTGCTGATAAAATAACTGGCTGTTTTACTTTTAAGATTAACAAGTTGTTGATTTTTCAGTCTGTTCAGCTTTTTACTTCTTAGGATGGAATGGTGACTTTCAAGCTTCTTATTTGCCAGACCAGAAACTGGAGGAGGTCCCTATCTTAGTTTTTATAGTTAGTACTTTTAGGGTCTCTTGGGTACTTTAGGGTCTCTCACAGACTTCAGTCAAGATGTCAGCTAGGATTACAGTCACTACAAGAGTAGACTGGGGAAGGTTTTACTTCAAGCTCCCTCATGAGGTTGTAAGCAGGATTTTTAGTTCTTGCAGTGTTAGAAATTCACATGGAAATGAAAAATATCTAGAACAGATGAAGCAAGTAAGAAAAAGCAAATTGGGTTAATACTACCTGACTTCAAGACTTACTATAAAGCTATGGTAAAAAAAAAAAAAAACAGCGTCATATTGGAATTAAGTTAAATACATCAATGACACAGAATAAAGAGTCCAGAAATAGACCCATACTTAAATGGACAATGAATGTTTGATAAAGGTGCAGAGGCAATTTAGTGGATAAATGATCATCTTTTCAGCAAAATGATACTGGAACAACTAGAAATCCATATTTAAGAAATATAAAACATTAAGTTACACTCAGGAATCATGCTAAGAACCTGAGGACATGTATTTGCAAGCTCATGCTTTACTTTTATGAAACATCTTTAGTTTGATACTTATATTAAATTAACAGCTCTTCTTCTGGGTTTGTGTTCAGGTTTTGGTCTGTTAATTCTTAAGCCTTCTAGGTTTTTAGTCTACTTCTGCCTCAAAGGTCTTTGTGCTGATTTTAAAAGTCTAACTCAAGCAATTGCTATATTAATAGTTTATCTAGGGGTGCTTGGGTGGCTCAGTCGGCTAAGCATCCGACTCTTGATTTCAGCTCAGGCCATGATTTCAGGAGTTGAGAGATGGAATCCTGCATTCGGCTCCCTGCTCAGCAGGGAGTCTGCTTGAGATTCTTTCTCTTTGCCACCAACCCCCCGCTTGCACTCTCTCTCTCTCTCTCTCAAATAAAATAAATCTTTAAAAAATACTTTATAGATAACTAAATTTATATTCATAGCTGTACACTTGTTTTCACTGTCATGTTGAATTTCAACGTATTTATAGCATAGGGACACATATCGAAAAATTCTATAACTTAGGATTATCTCCTTGTGAGAATCTTCATTACATTTTTTCTTCAAATTTTTATTTAAATTCTAATCAGTTAACATACAGTGCAATATTGGTTTTAGGAGTAGAATTCCTGAATTTCAGTGATTCATCACTTACATACAAGACTTAGTGCTCATGATAACAAGGGTCTTCCTTAATACCCATCACCCATCTAGCCCATCCCTCACCCACCTCCTTCCATCAAACCTGTTTGTTCTCTATCTTTAAATCTCATATGGTTTGTTTCCCTCTCTCTCTTTATGTCCCTCCCATATGTCCATATCTTTTGTTTCTTAAATTCCACATATGAATGAAATCATACAGTTTTTGTCTTTCTCTGACTGACTGACTTCACTTAGCATAACACACTCCAGCTCCACCCATGTCTTGGCAAATGGCAAGATTTCATTCTTTCTCATGGCTGAGTAATATTCCATTACACACACATACACACACACACACACACAATACACCACCTCCTTTTTATCCATTCATCAGTCAATAGACATTTGGACTCTTTCCATAATTGGCTATTGTTGATAATGCTGCTATAAGCATTGGGGTGCATATACCATAGCAAATTTATATTTTTGTATCCTTTGGGTAAATACCTAGTAGTGCAATTGCTGGATTGCAGGGTAATTCTATTTTTAACTTTCTGAGGAACCTCCATACTGTTTTCCACAGTGGCTGCACCAGTTTGCATTTTCACCAAGAGTGTAACAGTGTTCCCCTTTTTCCACATCCTTGCCAACGCCTGTTTCCTGTGTTGTTAACTTTAGCCATTCTGACAGGTGTGAGGTGGTGTCTCAACATGGTTTTGACTTGTATTTTCCTGGTAATAAGTGACGTTGAGCATCTTTTCATATGTCTGTTAGCCATCTGGATGTCTTCTTTGGAAAAATGTCTATTCATGTCTTCTGCCCATTTCTTAACTGGATTACTTGGCTTTTTGGGTGTTGAGTTTGATGAGCTTTTTTTATAGATTTTGGCTACTAACCCTTTATCTGATATGTCATTTTCAAATAGCTTCTCCCATTCCATAGGCTGCCTTTTAGTTTTGTTGACTGTTTCTTTCACTGTGCGGAAGCTTTTTATTTTTATGAAGTCTCAATAGTTAATTTTTGCTTTCATTTCCTTGCCTCTGGAGATGTGTCTAGTAAGAATTTGCTATGGCTGAGGACAAAAATGTTGCTACCTGTGTTCTCCTCTAAGATTTTGATGGTTTCCTCTTTCACATTTAGGTCTTTCAACCATTTTGAATTTATTTTTGTGTTTGGTGTAAGAAAGTGGTCCAGTTTCATTTTTTTTTGCATGTTGCTGTCCAATTTCCCCAATACCCTTTGTTGAAGAGACTATCTTTTTTCCATTGGATATTCTTTCCTGCTTCATCAAAAATAAGTTGCCCATATAGTTGTGGGTCCACTTCTGGGTTTTTTTATTCTGTTCTATTGATCTATGTCTCTGTTTTTGTGCCAGTACCATACTGTCTTGATGACTACAGTTTTGTAATGTATGAGAATCTTCATTATGTATTTTTAAAAATCACAAAAAATAAAAATCTTAGGACATCTTAGGACACTAGATAATTTCAGGTGAGCTCCTCTCTTAATTTGAAGCCTTTAACTGGAAATTTCTCTAATTGAAAATAAGAACACAATTTCAACCAATTTCTTTTTTTTATAATAATTTTTTATTATGTTATGTTAGTTCCAACCAATTTCTAACATTAGACATATTTATTAGCAATTTTCACGAGTCCCTGAATTTTCTGCCTTTCATAAAATTGTAAGGAAACATCTTTTTGTTAAAAGTATATTGGATTTATAAACTAGTTACGGTTTAGATATGACAGTTGTCATCTTTTGCTTTGGAAAAATGTCCCAAATAAAAATTTGGCCCATGGAACTCTATACTCTTTATTCTAAAATGTTTTAAATTTAAATATCAAGTAGGTCATCATAACAACAAATGTTCTGGTTCTATTACTTAGATGTAAACATCTGCTTTTGGCTTTAATGTCACAAACATCTGAGCTTAGAACAAATATGTTCTTTTAAAATATGAAAAATAGATTGCTATTGAGAATAAAGAATGGAAATGGCAAGAGAATTTAGTCATTTCAAATGCAAATTTACATGCATGTATTTCTCATTTGCATGCATGCTATTCCAAAATGACTTTATGTGTTTGATGAGAACAGACTAGAATCATTTGGTATAGAAAAGCATCTGCTACACATACACAGGAATATTATTCAACTTGAAGAAAAATTTACTACATGCATCAAATTGACATTATAGTGGCTGTAAAACAACAAATAATAAAATATTATTGAATGAATTGCATTTGTTTAAGGACATTTACAAAGATAAATGTAGCCATGTAAAAAACATTTCACTCATCTGTTTTTATCTAAATTTGCATACATCCTATATATTTTGTTTTTATTTTGGTCATGATTCAAAAATTAGAAATGACAAGAAAATCAGGCTTTTATGTTGTTTTCTACAAAATTGTGTTTTATATTTTCGATAAGGGTCTTATATGTCTTAACACCTCAGTCTCTAACTCTAAATACCTTACTGTCTATAGACACATGCTCTGTAAAATGTTCTATTTTTTAACCTGAAAAACATAGTGTGAACTTGTTCAAATTCAAAATATAGTTTGACACATAAGGAGAAATATTTTTAAAATTTTAAAAATCAAACAAGTAAACAAACAAAAAAGCCAACCAATCTAGAAAACCAACCTAGAAAACAAATTATTTCTAAGAAGTGGACATTTTGCTTTTAAAAAACATATTTTAGTTATTTCCCAAATTATTCAAAATGAACATATTTTATTTTTATAACAGAGAGGAAAATAATAAGTTTGCCTTTAAATGTATTCTTCTGCCTGGGTTTCTTTATAATTTAGCATGGATGATTTGTGTAGACATCTTAATAGGCACTCTGTATGTAAACAGCTAAATATTAGGACTATAAAAGACACACAGTTGGAAAAGAAAAACACACATATGCACATTGTAAACTGAGTGAAAGGAACCCTTTCCCCATAAACATTTATAAAGGTATTACTGAGAACAGTTTCGGTTGAGAAAAAATTTACAGAAAAAATAAAACCCATCTTTTAACTAGCTCTCAGTTGTAGACAAACATTGTTCCATTTCTTTACCTGGAACAATAGGTAAATCAGAATGTTAAACCGACAGTTAGAAATGAGTGTTCTATTTTTAACTCTATCCCATGTTAGATATAGGTAAAGTATACCACCCAGATTCCTTTTGAAAGGACTTGTCACTGTAACTGGCATATGTGTTTGGGTTTGACTCAGCTGTACAGATGAACTCACTCAAGGCCATGCTTTATTTGTGTGGCCCATATCCAGTGATGGATCAACACAGCCAATCTCAGTGTAGAACAATGCCAACAGGACATATTCATTCCAGATGTACTCATGAGGTTGGCCAAATTTGTCAGGCCTGTATCAGTTTGACCTCTCCCTCTGCCCAGTGCTGCTTCCTCCCCCATCATTCCACAGGTGTTGATCCTTAATTAAGACACAGCATGATAAAGCCTTTCTCAACTTCTGCTTCCTCAGAAATAAACTAGTGACAGTAATTCTCAAGAGTGGTGCAAAAAAGAGAGTGACAATATTTAAATGGACTCTCTTGCCACCCTGCCAGAGAGTAATGAGAAACCCTTCCTTGGTAATGATCAGAGCACAGCGAGCCCATGCCATAAGGTAGTGGTCCACTTGTTAAAAGTCTCACAGGGATTAAGGGGTACCTGGGTGGCCGAGTCAATGAAGCATCTGACTTGATTTCAGCTCAGGTCTTGATCTCAGGGTTGTGAGGTCAAGCTCTGCATTGGGCTCCATGCTGGGCATGGAGACTACTTAAAAAAAAAATCTCAGAGGTAATGAACTGTCATGGTTTAACAGTGAAAAGGGATGTGACAGCTGATGCCATTATCAGACATTTGAGAGGCACAGATAAATAGTAAATACAAAGATATTTTATGCTAAAGTCAGGCATTGTTGGAAAAATAACTTGATACAGGCTTTTTCAAAAATGTTGAATCCTTATATTTGCAAGCCCTGAGCCTGAAGAAGTTGCCTGACTTTCCCTATTGAGAGCTAACACTCCCTTCTCATTTAAAGTCAATGTAGAAGCTTCTTTCCTATAAGACAACTGTTCCAGTTTGGTAGCAACTCAAAATGTGAAATGTAGACTGATCATTTGATTTAGCAAGTCTAGCTCCAGGTACAATCTTAAGAGAACTGTAAATATATGTCCACACAAAACCTTGTATAATTATGCCATAGTAGCATTATTCATAATAAACAAAAAGTGGAAACAACCCAAATTTCCAACTGATTGGAAGAGATTTTTAAAATGTGGTTTTGTTATCAATTTATACAACAGAACACCCATATGATGGAATAAAAATTAATGAAGTATGATACATGCTCCAATGAATAAAGCTTGAAAACATTAGGCTAAGTGGAAGAAGCTAGTCACAAAGGACAAATTGAAAGATTCCATTTATATGTATGAAAGGTTTATAATAGCCATACTTAGAGACCGAAAGTAGATTAGTGGTTGCTGAAAGTGGGAAGAAATGATGGTGGGAAGGAATGAGAAATGAATGCTAGTGGATAAAGGTTTTCTTTTTGGGGTGACACAATGTTCTAAAATTAGATTTTTATGATTATTGCATAATTCTGTAAATATACTAAAAATACTTGAATTGTACATGTTGGAATTTTTGGTATACAAATTATATCTCAAGCTGTTTAAAAAATGGTACAGAAATTATATGTTCACATATAACTTTCACCCATCTCCTAATGTTAATTTTCTTACAATAATCAATACCAATAAAATCACAGACTTCATTTCCTGAAGTCTTGGTTCCAAGATCCAATTCCGAATCCCACATTGCATTTTGTTGTCATGTCTATTCAGTCTCCTTCAATCTACTAGTTTTTCTTTTTCATACTCTACTAGTAAAAGGTATTTACTAAGCGCAGCCCAAAGTGAAAAGGTACCTGAATTCTCCCTTCTTGATAGAGAGATAACAGAATTTATGATAATTTTTTTGAACTATCAGAGTAACTAGGAACTTTGGGGGAAAGCTATATTAAGGTATGCAATAGCTAGTTTCTCTTTTAAGTTTGTCTACTACTTTTGTCATTCATCAGTGAAACTTGCCTGCATCATTTATTACTATGGTATTCTCGTGATAATTTTCTATTTCTTTCATTTCTTCTACTTGTAGGGGAGGGGAAAAATCGTTTCCTTTTATCCTTCTCAGTTCTTGGGTAGGGCAGCTCTGTAACAAAATACAGATTAGTAACAGAAAAGCACACAACTCTATTTAAAATCAGTTTTACATGACACAAGAGCTTTCCTAAAGAAATGAAGGCCCACAGAAACAATTAATACTAAGCATTTTTATACTAGGTTTGATGAAAAGTAGAAAGTTCTGGGAAAACGTGATAGGACAAAAGTGTGGTAAGCCAGGAGAAAATTAGCAAGGCCTGGTGATGCAAATTCTATTTGGTATCCCTCTATATTTAGAGACAAGAATGCTTCTTCCCTCCTGGTGGAGGGAGGGCACCTCTCACGTGAGCATTTTATGACCTAGTTCAGGAGAGGAGGTGAGAGAGTCCTTCCTGCACCTTACATTTTTCAAATTCCTTCAGTTTAAAATATGCAATATGCCAAGGTGACATATATTCCATTCTCTTGGGATTATACCTAGGGCCTGAACCCTATCAGCATTTATTAACCAAAATTATTCTGTAAGAAAAATGTGGTCCTCTTTTCTCCTCCATTTATTTGTCATAAATTTGTATCATGATAGACTCATGGACTTTTTTCCTTTGGATTATAATCCAGTGCTACCACTATTTACTATTTTACTGGAATTTTTTCTCCATTTTGGCTACTGGGGCTTTTGCAGGCTACTAGGAGTGCCTATGTCTTTTGGCATGTACTTCTTTTTTTCTTTTTTAAGCATTTCCTTGCTTTCTAGTACTATAAGAACTCCAGTATTATTTTGCATTTTTCCTACCCTAGATGCAGAACTAACCATCTCTCTAAGGAGATCTGGTTTCTTTTATGGGAGAATGATATTTAGAAACAAAGGACAGAATGTTAGGTATTCTCATTGTTTCTGTAGTGTCACTGATTCTAGCCCTCTGAGTGGACAAAGCTGAGAAATATATACGTCTGTATAACAAAACATATGTATAATAATTTCTTTAACTATCTATATACATACATTAAAATTAAGTTTATACTAGCATTCCCAATTCTAATATATTTAATACAAATTTTATGTGACATGGGAGCGAGCATCTGTAAAGAAATGAAGAGCCAAAGAAACAGACTTGTGTACTTTTATTCTAGTTTTGATGAGGAATGGACAATTGTGGAGGAATATGATAGTTTAAGGAGTATGAGGCAATTGTAGTAAACTGTGGGAAACTTAGCAAGGTCTATTTGTTAAGATTCATCTTGATGTCCCTTTGTCTTCAGAGATAAGGATGCTCCTTTCTCTGGGTATAAGGAGAGTATCTCTTACATGAGGGTTTTATGAACCGTTTCAGGAAAGAGTGAAATGGAGGGAAGAAATTCTAGTGACCTTTCTGCTTCTACCATTTTCTCAAACTCTTTAAGCTTAAAATATTCAATATGCTAAGGTGACATATTTTAGGGTAGTGTGTGCTACACCCCATCACAGTAACCAATCAAGTCATTCTTTATGATGTTACCATTCTATGGGTTTTGACAAACACATAGAGTCATGTATCCACCCACCCAATACCATACAGTACGATTCCAACACCTAAATTTCCCACACAAAACTCTTTTGCAGTCAGCCCCTCTCTTCTTCTTCAACTACTGGCAACTACTATATAGTCTCTATAGTTTTACTGATTAAATCTGAGTATATGTTGGCATCCCTTTTTCTGCTCTTCCAACCTTCATCCTGTTCTCTTCTTCCAGGTGCAATGAGTTTTTCACTAGTGGCCTAAGGCTCATAGTGTTGCCCATATATGGACCCAGCCCTTCTCCTCTCTACACAGATTATGGCTTTTGTTCCACAGAAGAGATAGGAGAAGAATCAGGGTTGAGTTTCTTGTTCCTCTTGCAAGATTGCCTTTTCCCTCCCCGAGGTTTGTAGCACAAGACACTTCTCAGAGTTGTTTCTATAAAGACTCAGAAAAAACAGCTTGTATATTTTCACCGCCCCTCCAGGGATTTCATGCTATTCTGCCAGCTTGCCCTTGGCCTTCAATAATTTGTCAGCAATTCAAGCTAAACTCTAATGTGTTCAGTTGCATCTATCTCAGTAAGTGTGAATATCTGCTCTCTCTCTTCAAGCACCATCTTTTCTTAGATCTGGAGCCAGTTGTTTGTTCTACTAATTTTGAAGTTAGCTCACCTCTTCTTCAGGTGCAAGAGATGAAGTGTTCCACTATTTAGCTCTTTACATCTTGGGGCAGAAGCCAGAAGTTCTCAGTTCTATGGCTCTTAGTTTACTACTGTAAATTCACATTTAGTATGCAAACAAGAGTCTACACCCTTAAAGCCACTCCTTAGTGTAAAAATAAATATGCCTAATCTAGTCCCACTGATATAAATCACACACACTCTGTCCTTACTTCAGAGTAAAATTTTCCTCACTTCTGCCTGTGTGCTTACATCCAGAAAGTAAATCACCAAACTAAATAAGTATTACTTTATTTTGATTCTTTAAGTCTCTTATTGATTGATTGATTGATTTTTTTTTTAAAGATTTTATTTATTTATGTGACAGAGAGCCAGCCAGCGAGAGAGAGGGAACACAAGCAGGGGGAGTGGGAGAGGAAGAAGCAGGCTCATAGCCGAGGAGCCCGATGTGGGACTCGATCCCGGTACGCCGGGATCACGTCCTGAGCCGAAGGCAGACGCTTTAACGACTGCGCTACCCAGGCGCCCCCCCTTTTTTTTTTTTTTTAAAGATTTTATTTATTTGACAGAGACAGAGAGAGACAGCCAGCAAGAGAGGGAACACAAGCAGGGGGAGTGGGAGAGGAAGAAGCAGGCTCCCAGCAGGGGAGCCTGATGTGATTTATTTTTTAAAAAAGATTTTATTTTTTGAAAGAGAGTGAGAGAATAAGCATGAGTGGTAGTGGGGAGGCAGAGGGAGAAGCAGACTCCCCGCTGAGCAGGGAGCCCAACATGGGGCTCAATCCCAGGGTTCCAAGATCATGACCTGAGACAAAGGCAAACACTTGTTTTTTACTTATCGCTCTCTTCCTTCTCTTGCTGCTATTGCCCAGTTTTCCATTGCTTTTCAATATGATGAGAAAAATGTCCACTGTAATTTCTACAGTTAGATTAACTTCAGGAAAGTAGTCAGTTTTTCTATAGGAACATTTACTTGATGAGATAACATCAAGGATTGTGACTGTTGAGTTACAGAAAACTAGCAATTTAATGGTAACAATACTTTGCATTTGCAACCCACTTTAAAATCCAAGAAAACAACCCCAAGTGATATGTTGACCATACGTTACAAGCAAGTTAAGTAATTTCTTGAGGTGATATCATGTGTGCAGGCTGAAGTCTAGACTACAAAGAAAAGCTTTTGACGTATAATTAAATCAAGTGATTTTTTTTCTTTTAAAAATCATGAAACAAACTGAGGACTTCAGAGGGGAGGGGGGTGGGGGATTGGGATAGGCTGGTGATGGGTATTAAGGAGGGCACATATTGCATGGTGCACTGGGTGTTATACGCAAATAATGAATCATGGAACACTGCATCAAAAACTGGGGATGTACTGTATGGTGACTAATATAACAAAATAAAAATTATAAAAAAAAAACCCATGAAATGTAAGTAGTTACTTACCCTCAGTAACTATCCAAAAAACAAACCTGAGTTACAAAAGAAGCCAAGTACATATCCCTTTTTGCTAATCGAGTCCAAAATATACTCTGCATTAGCAAAGAAAAGTTAAGTGCTCTTATACCTTTGTGTGTGTGTTTGCATGTGTGTGCATGTGTATAAGCTAACATGGACTTATCGTACCAATAGTAGTTGACACTATATTCAACCAATGCTGAGAGGCGTCATAGACTTTATTAAGGTTTCCAAGAAGGATTAAATAAAATGAAACTAGTGTATACATAGTGTTCTATTGAAAACCAGTCATTCTGTGTTTGAATTTGGGGGGGGCAAGAAGCTAAGATAGCAAGAAGAATGTAAGGGTGACAATTTCATGTATAATATTTAGTGATATAGAATATACTGGTAGTCATTTGACATCTGTGCTTTTTGATCCTATGCATGCAGAGACCAGCCTAAATTGTGGAATCAGTGAACATTTTTAAACTTGGAAAGTATAGAGGAGCTCATTTTCTCCTAATTTGAAATGTACATAATTTCAGTTCCTTGGAAAATAGAAAGTAGACTTGCCAGTGGTGGTTTTCATTAAGAGTATATCTTTCATTAGGAGTATATCTTAAATAAAGAGACATATAGACAATAATACGTTAATAGTAGGGGAACTCAACGCTCCGCTCTCAGCAATAGACAGATTATCTAAGCAGAAAATCAACAAAGAAACCAGAGCTTTGAATGACATACTGTACCAGATGGACCTCATAGATACATACAGAACGCTATACCCTAGAACAACAGAATACTCATTTTTTTTTGAATGCACATGGAACTTTCTCCAGAAGAGACCATATACTGGGTCACAAAACAGGTCTCAACTGATAACAAAAGACCAAAAGACTGAGATTATTCCCTGCATATTCTCAGACCACAGTGCTTTAAAACTGGAACTCAATCACGAGGAAAAATTTGGAAGAAACTCAAACACTTGGAAACTAAGAACCATCCTGCTTAAGAATGATTGGGTAAACCAGGAAATTAAAGACAAACTTAAGCAATTTATGGAAATCAATGAGAACAAAAACACATCGGTCCAAAACCAATGGGACACTGCAAAGGTGGTCCTAAGGGGAAAATACATAGCCATCCAAGCCTCACTCAAAAGAATAGAAAAATCTAAAATGCAGTCCTTATATTCTCACCTAAAGAAGCTGGAAATGGAACAGAAGAACAGGCCTACCCCACACTCAAAAAGACAACTGACTAAGATTAGAGCAGAGATCAATGAACTAGAAACCAGGAGCACAGTACAGCAGATCAACAAAACTAGAAGCTGGTTCTTTGAAAGAATTAGTAAGACTGATAAGCCACTGGCCAGAGTTATTCAAAACAATAGAGAAAGGACCCAAATTAATAAAATTATGAATGAAAGGGAAGAGATCACAACCAACATCAAGGAAATAGAAACAATCATTAGAAACTATTATCAACAACAATATGCCAATAAATTAAACAACCTGGAAGAAATGGATGCCTTCCTGGAAACCTATAAACTACCAAGATTGAAACAGGAAGAAATTGATTATCTAAACAGACTGATTAATCATGAAGAGATTGAAGTAGTGATCAAAAACCTCCCCCAAAACAAGAATCCAGGGCCTGACAGATTCTCCAGGGAATTCTACCAAACATTCAAAGAAGAAATATTACTTATTCTCCTGAAGCTGTTTCAAAAAATAGAAACAGAAGGAAAACTACCAAACTCATTCTATGAGGCCAGTATTACCTTGATCCCCAAACAAGGCAAAGAACCCATCAAAAAGGAGAATTACAGACCGATATCCCTGATGAATATGGATGCCAAAATTCTCAACAAGATTCTAGCTAATAGGATCCAACAATACATTAAAAGGATTATCCATCAAGACCAAGTGGGATACATCCCTGGGATGCAAGCGTGGTTCAACTTTCGCAAAACGATCAGTGTGATAGATCATATCAACAAGAAAAGAGTCAAGAACCATATGATCCTCTCAATTGATGCAAAAAAGCATTTGACAAAACACAGCATCCTTTCTTGATTAAAACCCTTCAGAGTGTAGGGATAGAGGGTACATTCCTCAATTTAATAAAAACCATCTATGAAAAGCCTACAGAGAATATCATTTTCAATGGGGAAAAACTGAGAGCCTTTCCCTTAAGATCAGGAACACGACAAGGATGACCATTCTCACCATTATTGTTCAACATAGTACTAGAAGTACTAGCAACAGCAATCAGACAACAAAAAAGAATAAAAGGTATTCAAATTGGCAAAGAAGAAGTCAAACTCTCTCTCTTTGCAGATGACATGATGCTTTATATGGAGAACCCAAAGACTTCACCCCCAATTATTAGAACTCATACAACAATTCAGTAATGTGGCAGGATACAAAATCAATGCTCAGAAATCAGTTGCATTTCTATACACGAACAGTGAGACTGAAGAAAGAGAAATTAGGGAATTAATTCCATTTATAATAGCACCAAAACCCGTAAGATATTTTGGAATAAACTTAACCAGACAGGTAAAGGATCTATTGGACAGCTCTATACAGAAGAATGAAACTTGACCACTCCCTCACACCATACACAAAGATAAACTCCAAATGGATGAAAGACCTTGATGTGAGACAGGAATCCATCAAAATCATAGAGGAGAACACAGGCTGTAACCTCTTTGACATCAGCCACAGCACCTTCTTTCATGACTCATTTCCAAAGACAAGGGAAACAAAAGACAAAATGAACTATTGGGACTTCATCAAGATAAAAAGTTTCTGCACAGCCAAGGAAACAGTCATCAAAACAAAGAGGCAACACACAAAATGGGAGAAGATATTTGCAAATGAAACTACAGATAAAAGGCTGGTATCCAAGATATATAAAGAACTTCTCAAACTCAATACATGAGAAACAAATAATCAAATCATAAAATGGGCAGAAGATATGAACAGACACTTTTCCAATGAAGACATACAAATGGCTAACAGACACATGAAAACGTGTTCAAAATCATTAGCCATCAGGGAAATTCAAATCAAAACCACACTGAGATACCACCTTATGCCAGTTAGAATGGCAAAAACTGACAAGGCAAGAAACAACAAATGTTGGAGAGGATGTAGAGAAAGGGGATCCCTCTTACACTGTTGGTGAGAATGCAAGTTGGTACAGCCACTTTGGAAAACAGTGTGCAGGTCCCTCAGAAAGTTAAAAATAGAGCTACCCTATGACCCAGCAATTGCACTCCTGGGTATTTACCCCAAAGATACAGACGTAGTGAAGAGAAGGGCCATATGTACCCCAATGTTCATAGCAGCACTGTCCACAATAGCTAAACTCTGGAAAGAGCCGAGATGCCCTTCAACAGACGAATGGATAAAGAAGATGTGGTCCATATAGACAATGGAATATTACTCAGCCATCAGAAAGAACGATTACCCAACATTTGCAGCAACATGGATGGGACTGGAGGAGATTATGCTACGTGAAATAAGTAAAGCAGAGAAAGACAATTATCATATGGTTTCACTTGTTTGTGGAACATAAGGAATAGCAGGGAGAACAGTAGGAGAAAGAAGGGAAGAATGAAGGGGGGGTAAACAGAAGGGGGAATGAACCACGAGAGACTATGGACTCTGGGAAACAAACTGAGGGTTTCAGAGGGGAGGGGGTTGGGGGGATGGGTTAGCCGGTGATGGGTATTAAGGAGGGCATGTATTGCATGGAGCACTGGGTATTATATGCAAACAATGAATCATGGAACACTACATCAAAAACATGATGTACTGGATGGTGACTAACAGAACATAATAAAAAGTTTTTTTAAAAAAGGAGTATATCTTAAGAACAGCATAGATTTGAACTCCCAAATACCTAAAACCACGTTATATAGAAAAACTAAAGTCAAAATATATCATCACTTTACACCTGATTTAGCCCAGATTATTCATTTGGTTTTAAGCAGTTTGTTTGTTTGTTTGCTTGTTTGTTTTTTCAAGAACAAAATAGACACTTTTTAGGTGGAGAGGATAAACTATCTTTGGAATTTAATTATCTCTTTTTCCTCTAGTCAATGTTAAAGTAAACCATTCTTTCAAAATTCACTTAAAAGCCTTCAAAGTATTGATTCAAAAATTTTCTCTTGGTTCCATATTCTTAGGTTATGTTAATTTGAAATGTGTTAAATTTGTATATTTAAAGCCTAAGGCATCATAATTTCCTCACAACAAAAAAGATTTTTGTATTGATGTATTGTTTTGACATGTTATAATCTCAGTCTTTCACTGAGCAATAGACTCCACAAAAACCTCATATCTAGCTTTGGTTTTACATTTTTTCAGTACTGATTTAATATATTTCGTTTTGGGATTTTGCATATTGCATATGACCAGTGAAAACTGTCAATCATCTAAGAGATTATTATTTATTTAATTTGTTTATTATTTTACTGTTTTGCTTGTTTATTATTCAATTTTTTGCTATTTGGCATCTACCTACTAAAATAAAAGAGTATAACTATTAAAAAACCTATTATTGGCATAGGTCTCAGTGAATTAAAATAAAATTAATATTGTTAGTATTAAATAAATAATATTTCATAACCATGAATAACAACAACAGCCACAGTAAAGCATTTAGAGTGAATAATGTCTGGAAATCTTCAGAATATTTGATATTAACAGAAAATAAGTCAAAGTAAAGACTCAATTTGATCTGTGAAGTGTTCCTAAGAGACTGACCCCTATTTATAAAATAGGTATATATGACCTCAGTTTTACCATTTTGAGTTTATATACTTTATCATGCCTCTTTGTTAAGACTTAACTTCTCATCACTAACAGTACTACTGACGGCACTTTGACATTAGTCGGCCATATTCATCCACAGATAAAAATGTTAAGAATTAAATTAGAAGATAATTTAGTTAATAAAAAGTATGGTATAGATAAGATCTGTATTTTATTTGGAAACATTTTGTAAAGTCATTAAATATGGGACTTCCTCAATCCAAATTTTAGACTCACAACTATTCTCATTCTACACTCTTCCTCAGTTATTTTATGCACATTTGGGCTTCACAAACCATTTGCAAAAAGATTTTATACACACTATGTTGTTGATCCACATCCTTTCACTCAAAAGCACCTAGAAAACTACATGATTGAAATCAATGATGTTGTGTGAGTTCAAAATGCATTTTAAAACCTTTCATTTTAAACAATCAAATAGAAATAACACTTAAATAAGTATGCCATCGTGGCCTGTTTGTATAGTTTTCCCTTTTAGAGATTCAAGTTCCTCATAATTAGAGATGAACAATTTGTCAAATGTAATGCTTTCTGAACATTATTAAAGGGACTGAGAATATTGTTTTGAGATTAACCTTAATAATTCCAAAAGTGAAGTATGTTTTCAGGATCTGCAAAAATATGTCATTTGCAATGAATAAATAAGTTTCTAATATTATTTTCTTTCTAATATTTTCTTCAAGTAATAAAGTGTAAATAAAAGATAATTGAGTAGTCAAAATAAACACATAAAAAGTTTAAAATATTTTGTTCTCTTTATTATTAAATGAGAAAATATAGTTCTAGGGAATAAGATTCTAGGTTGTGGAACTTCAAAAAACAATACAAGTATTTGTACATGTATGCAAAAATAGCAGAATATTAACTGACTAAAAGAATCCTTCCACTTTATTTGTTGTTTCTATCTCCAACTATGGACAATGATTATATATCTTTTTTAATTATTTATTTATTTATTCGGCAGAGATAGAGACAGCCAGCGAGAGAGGGAACACAAGCGGGGGAGTGGGAGAGGAAGAAGCAGGCTCATAGCGGAGGAGCCTGATGTGGGGCTTGATCCCATAACGCCGGGATCACTCCCTGAGCTGAAGGCAGATGCTTAACCACTGTGCCACCCAGGCGCCCCAATCATTATAATTTTTTAAAGATTTCAGAAGGGATGATTTTAATGACTAGTTTGGCTACCAGTGTTGGGATGTGTCAAGAATGTTAAGCTGACATGAAAGATTATTTTTTCTACTAAATTGTGATTTAGAGAATTATTTTAAAAAGCTCTTATTTTATTAATCAATATTGTTTTTTTAAACACACGTGTGTATTAATATTTGTAAGAAAAATAAACTTATGTTAGTTCCAAAAAATTTACTGACATTCTTTTCTCAATCTATTTTACTTCGTTTACTTATATTTCTAGATTTCTCTTAATCTTTGATAATGTACTTTCTTTTTGATTTTGACCATTTTAAAGATTGTATCAACTATTTTAAAATAAAATACTTCTAGCATAAATTAGTGAGCTATGACATATTGAATGTCTATTTTATATTATTATTTAATAATCAATTTTTATGTCAGTATTTTGGAATTTTATTCTTGTCCTCTGGGAAGACAAGAAGAAATCACTCATATTTTCACTACTACTGTAAGTCATACTGATATAAAAAGTTATAAAACCTGCATATTGTAAGAAAATTCAAATACAACAGAATACTGTAAAATATCTTAAAAGTTTATCCTCCCCTCCCTCCTTTTTCAACAATATACCCTCTGCAAACAAAATTTCTTAGGTATATTTCTATAAAAAATGAATATGTAGGAAGATAGGTAGGAGAAGAAAGGGAAGAAGAAAGGGGGGGTAAACAGAAGGGGGAATGAACCATGACAGACTATGGACTCTGGGAAACAAACTGAGAGCTTCAGAGGGGAGGGGGGGGTGGGGGAATGGGATAGGCTGGCACGTATTGCATGGTGCACTGGGTGTTATACGCAAGTAATGAATCATGGAACTTTACATCAAAAACTAGGGATGTACTGTATGGTGACTAACATAATATAATAAAAAAATTATTTAAAAAATGAATATGCTAGTTTAGTTATACTAGTTTATTTATTTATGCTATTTTATACCATTTATTTTCATAAAAGGAAATATGCTATGGAAATTGATTAGCACATTGTGTTTATGTGTTTTATATCTTAGAAATAATTTTATATCAGAACTTAATTGTTAGCCTCATTATTTTAAATAGAGAAGGGTATTTAGGGTTTTTTTTTTTAACAGAGATGAAAAACATCTTTGTATATGCATTTATTAATTTTGTAAGTGAATCCATAGGTTTATTTTCTACAAAATAATTAATATTTCCATTTTGACATACATTGTCAAGTGTAATCGATTATAGTATTGTTCTAAATATTCATGGCTGTCCCTATAAATCTTGTCCTAATCCCTGACTAAGATGACAGGTGAATATGAGAGATATGGACCTCAGGTTTTAGAAAAATTTCAAGAGGGTGAGTTACAACTGGTGAAGTAGGGAATGCTGTGGCAGCTTAAAAGTTGCTGAGGGGGCTGACCTAGTTTTAAGGTTAGAAAAGATATCCCTTATGATGTGATATTTATGATTAGTTCAAAGAATGAGTAGGAATAAAATAAGGAACAGTCAAATTTATGTTACTCTTAAGAGATACACAGTGATTGCAGAATCAACCTTTATATTTATACACAATCACAAAAAAACAGTGAATATGACTAATATCCTACATACATTTTTCCAAGCAAATAATATTTTCATAGGCTTTTTAGATCAACTCTTGCTCAATATCTCTTAAAAGAATGTCCCTAATTTTTAAATAGTACTTTGTAAAGCATAAAAAATTGTAAACTATTTCAAATTCCTCAACTAGTGCATAAAGTCATAAAAAAGGGAAAGTTTGCTAGGTTGTAAGAATAAGACACAAAATGACAGCTAAGGCCTGTCTAGCTTTTGCTATATTTAAAGTTCATCTTGTAAACCAAGATGAAAAACATGTTCAATTTGTGTTTGAAAAGAAAGAGAATAAAAAACATAATCCCTGAGTTTGGGGAATTATAAAACATAAAGTCTTTTAGAGAAAATTGGTCCTATAACCAAGATTCATACAGCTATGTTGACTTGACAGTTTGTATAATAAAATGAAAATACTTTACCAAAAATTTTGTTTACATTATGCAAGTTAACACTTTGAAATGACTGAGTTCATTTTCTGCCAACTTAAAATACAGCTGTTATAATGTTTATCCAGAGCTCATTTGAAAGCTTCTACTGAATGAGCTAGAATGTGTGTGTGTATATATATGAATAACTTACTAGAAATAGGCAGAGGGTCTCGTTCCTTTACTTCATATAGTGACTCTCTAGTAAATGTTCTATATGCCAGATACTTAGATAACTAATGAAATTTCTGAAATTTGACTCATCTTTTCTTCTTGAAGAATGTATTAAAAAAATAAAGCTCAAATAAAGGGGAAGTTTAGAAGCAAAGTTACATTAATAAATAACTTGGTCTTTTGGTGAAAGTTTTAAAAAAAGGAAGAGAATTCATTTACTTGAACAGAATATCAAGCACTATTTTCTCAATTACAATACACAAGGTAGGTGTTAGCTTTGATAATATTTTATATCACATTGTTCAAAATTTAATATCAGAATATAAAAAATTCAGGCATAAGAGGTTACTTGGTATTTTCAAATTACCATTTACTTAATTCTAGCTGCACATCGGGCAAGGAAATAATTTGGTAATATTTTTTTTTTCAGATTACTACATAGAAAATGGTTTTATATCCCTTCTACATTCTATTCCAACAATACTACACAATTGCCAACTATCTATAAATAATTAGGTGTGCATGAACATACACATATACACTCCACACTCCATCTCCACATTAACACAAATATTAAGATGAAATATACTGATATATCCCTATCACATATAAGGTGTTCCGAAACCATCTCCTTAATATTAAAGACTGTTAGCATGCTTGTGTTAGTCAGAATTAAACTTTAATACAATAAGACCTAGAAATTACTTTTACATAAATTTTCCATTTTATCTATCAGCAATCTCATAAATACTTTCTCTTTTTACAAGGCTTAAACATTTAATCTATTTATGGTACCTTAGTATAAATACTATTAAGATGTTTCAACACAATTCAGAAAAAATAAAATTCAAACTTTCCTTTGGTGGAGTCCAACTTATTACCAAAATTTGAAAAAGTAATATGACACTGCCTAGAAATTTTGTTTGAGAGTTTTACTGAAGTTTATATTATTTGATTAGTTTCTTTCTTTAACTATGATTATATAAAAAACTTCTAGCAGTGATAAAACAGTAAGAATGAGTCTCAAGAGAATTTGTAGAAATAGAACTATGGAGTTAAGAAAGGAAACTTGGAAAAGAACTGGTTTATTATTTTACCCAAAGAAAACACTCCTTCACAAAATCTCAAATAGGTCTATTTCAATATAATTTTTATAAGACTTGGAAACCATACGAACTATTCTCTCATCTTAAAAACATTTGGAGTACAGAATAACTAAATTTTTAGAATGTGTGCTTATTAAGTACAAATAAATCCCATGGGTTATTTTTGCTTAAACGAGACGTCGTTAAGAGAAAATAATGCCTAATACCTTATGAGTTACATATATATGAAAAAGCTATGAAATACTGAAGTATATTAGAAAATATTAATAAGAATGTATATGAAAAAATGCAGAACTCAAGAAGTGAAGATACATCTTTTCTTCTGATTTTTTTTTTCCTTTAGGAGACTATTACAAAATAATAAAATGAAGCCAGGATGCATGTCTTTGTGAAAAAGCAATATTATCTTCAATAATACAATATGTGAGCATATTATGAGAAAATAGTGTAATAGGTGAGAAATCAAAAGATCAGGGAAAACAAAAGTACAGTACTCAAGCATAAAAATAAGAACATTTATAAGACTATAAATTTAGGGATAAAGAAAGAAGTATCTTTATAAAGATTATACAAGCAAAACAGTTAATAAGGCCTTGAGGGAGAGATTAAGAAGGCATTTGAGTTAATGCCAAGCTTCACACTGGTAAAATTGAGAGTAATGGAGTTAGGAAGAGTGGAAGGGTGCTTAGCAGAAAATTTCAAAAGTCTGACCTAGTCACATTGAGTTAGATGGCAACAGAACATACCAGAAGATGTCACAGGTAAAGGTACAGATAGTAAATCGAATAAAGCAGAACATGTCATGGGTTGAGAGACCCATGGAACTGCAATTGATTGGATGGTAAATGAAGACATGGGAAAAGATACAGACCAGTGGTAAGAGAATAGAAGAGAATATGAAAGGACAAAAAATGGTAAATAGATTATGTAGAGTGAGTAAAATATAGAAATCGCTGGGTAAGTTGCTGATATTATAACTAAAAAGAGAAAGGGAATTCTTTTACGGTGAACAGATATCTGACATTTTTGAAATGGAGTAAGAAGATTAAGAAGATTTATGGGATTTCAAGTTGGAAAAATATAGAGATCTGATGACGACAACAAGTACTGACAATTAGTACTCATATCTCGAGTAGGGATATGGAAGGAGGTTGAGAGCTTGGGAATGTATAAAAAACACAGACCAGTTAATTTCATAAGGGCAGTAGCTACCATACAAAAGGAGTCTTAAATGAAGACACTGGCTAAAAGTGGGTTGTAAGAGATCATGACGAGAATTGGATGACTGAAAGCCTAGGTACTTTTGTAAATTGCCTCTTCGGGGACCAGATATAAAGAAGATAATAGTAGTTGGAAAGAAAAGACATGCTTTGCAGCTGCAAAATCAAAGCAAGACTGACAAGAGGGGAAAAAATGATGAGAGTGATAGGAAAAGAAGAGGCTGCGTGTTTAAGGATAGATGCCACATAAAGGTAAATGAATTTACTTCTGAAGTTTAAAAATACTGAAAACTTTTCTTAAGAAATCTCTTCTCTGTGACCATGTTATTACTGCATCTATGTTTATTCACAGCTTGACATCTGTTTATATTTTCAAGATAATGAAAAGAAAACCCCCTGCCTATGCCAAACCACACTGTCTTTTCTCTTTCTCTCTCTTCAAAAGAAATAGCTGAAAGAAGTAAAGCCAATGATTCTTAGAGAAAAATTCAGCCAAAAGTTACCTTTATTAAATAGGAGTACCAAAAAATCAGTACAGAGCATTGTTGAGACCAAAAGAAATTTGTACAAAGGACAACTTTTGGCTTGCTTTCTCTTTCTTTCTTTTTCTCTTTCTCTTTCTCTTCTTTTTCTTTCTTTCTTTCTTTCTTTCTTTCTTTCTTTCTTTCTTTCTTTCTTTCTTTCTTTCTT